>NC_056735.1:789792118-789902118 GCF_019279795.1 Protopterus annectens
AATAAGATTCATCTGAATTTTTTAAAAATTTCTAACATTTTGGTAGTATTTTCTCTTGTTTCATTACAACTTTTTGGCCCCTTTCTCACTTTTCATGTATCAAACTGACTTTAAAGCCTGTAAATGATTTAATGCCCCTTAAATTTTTTAAATTTTTAAAATCTTTTTTTGGCAAATGGGTGACACCTGAAGCATAACTTTTCAAACACTTTAAAAATGTGTTGAATTTGGGGTATAGTGAGGGTTTAATTAAAGTTTTGTTACAAAATATCATGCATTAAATATAACAAGCAACCTTGTGTAAATATCTACAATGGTTTTGCTGTAGTTTGCTCACTAGTGGAACAAAATTTTAAAGCCATAACATACTGTGAACTCAGATTCAAAAAAAACATGACCAGTCAAATTGATAATACTAAAATGTTAGAGCACTAGTTGGCTGTCACCAGAAGAATTGGACCCTGGAAAAATTGGCTCCGGGTTTAAAAACTTGGGAGGGAATGATTCCTCTTGTTGAAAAAGAAAAATTTCCCGGTTAGAGCTAGAACTAAGCTCTAACGGGCACTGTGCAAAAGGACTGTAGTTTTTTTTTGCCCTGAAATCAGAATTTCACCCTCTAAACCTCTCTGACATGCACAAAGAGGAAAAGGGATGCCTAACATGACACTACCTGCCCTCAAACACAAAAGGGTGTAGTATGTGCATCTGACATAGGCACCCCTGCAGCACCACCGAGGCATGATTGCCATCTGTTAAGCAATATAAAGCAGTGCTAAACAGCTTTACCACCAATGTATATGTAAACAAAATTGCACACACTAACTAGCACAACTGTGGTCAATGTTGACCAATTTTGGGGAAATGTTAAACAATTTTGGGTTTAAAGTTGAGCAATGTTGGACAAGCTGGTCGTTGGGCATGTGAACAAAAAAACATGCTCATATTTGCCACTGGCCCTTTAAACAGTCGGTCTGCTCAGTATGAAAATATAAAGCAGTGACAGGCCTCAAACCCAGGATACTGTGCACTATAGTCATAGTACTGAACCACTAAACCATGACAATATGTCAGTGGTCAGCCTGTATGAAGAAATGTTGATAAGGGCTATGCAAAGTATCTCATGGAAACCCTGCAGGCAAGCATAATCCCGTCGAGTTATGACACAAAGGTGAGCCCTGCAGTAAGAATAGAACCTGATTTCAACACACAATAGTATAAATGTTAATAAGGGTCATGTTCAAAACCAACAAATGTAGTGGACCTCAGACAGCAACAAAATGAAAGGTCACACTGGGCATGCTCACCCCTTGAATAAATGAGACAAATGTCAGGCAACAAAACACTGAAAGGCAGAACTGGGCATGCTCACACACTTAGGCCATGCTGAGTACAGCAGTGGGCCACACATATCCAGCAGTTGCATGTGTTAACCCAGGAACCTCCACTACCCACCAATCTGCCTTGTGCACACAGTTAAATGACAACAGACACATATATAATATAGGGAACCCTGTCAAAAAAAATATGTTTGCAGATACTTAGGTTGTTCATAGAAAGTGGGAAAAAAGAAGAAACAAAACCTGCAATCAGTATCATCAATAAACAATGTGCATCCCGAACATTATAAAGGGTTTCCAGAGGTTGATATTAGGCTATCTGCCCTAGGGCATGTTCAAGCCTAGCCAGAGTGTGTTTGGCTAACCCTGTTAGATTAGTAGACTGTGCCTGTGAATAGTAGGTCACACAAGATAGCCCATTTACATTTATTTTAAATTGTGCCCCTGTCTAGCAGGGACACAGAAGATATCCCAGGGAAAACCCGATCACCCATCCCCATCAAGATGTCTCCTGTAGGTGGTCATTGGGGGGCCCTTCCCTATCAAAACTGGGATCCCATTCCAAGTGAGTGGAGCCTCTGGGATAGAATCTGCCCCTCCAGCATGCCCTTATTAACATCTGTGCTGAGGTTTACATCCCTGGAGCATGTGGGTCCCAAAGGGGTTGGATATCCTGAGGTGGACATGTCCATTAATTTTGGGTTGGACATGGTTTAAAAAACAGGCACAGATTGTGTTGGGAGGCTGTAAGCAACTGAGTAAGCTGGAGTTTGGGAGCGACCCTCTGTGTGAGTCCCTAGATCTACTTGGTGAGGTAACTGTGGCCATTACAGTTGCTGCAGGTGTCGGGTAAGGTACATCCCAAATGGGGCATTTTTCCAAGCATGGGCCTGATGAAAAAGGGGGCACAATGCCCCCTTGATTTAGATGTGAAACCTATGGGATAAGGTGGGCTATATAGAAGGTCTGTCTAACCATTTTGGGTGATTGTCAAAGGTGAGAGTACTAAACTTGTCCCCAAAAACAACTCCTACCGTTAATGGATTACCAAAAAATGTGGTAATGTGTGGGCATTTTAATTCCCAAAGGGATGACTATGCATCTAATGGCATTTAGCTGTAGGCCATGGCTCGGGCACCAGTTACCCTTTTGTGAGACCCTTTTGAGGATGCTTGTGCCAGCTGGAGAGTGATTATAATTTGCAGTCATCGGGAACATGGTCAGCCATTTTCCCTCCTGTGTTAGCCTGTACATCAGAAAATATTTACTGAACAAAAAGGTCCCAGGACTGAGCCTTGTGGGATCCCAAATGTAACTGGTGTATAGTCAGACATGGCACCTGAAATTTTACCATGGGGGTTTTAAACCCTAAACCAGTTAGCAATCCATTTTTGTGACATATGTTTTGATATCAAAGCTGGTAGCTTATGTAAAATGCCCAAGGGGGGGTTTGTGGAAGGTGGAAGGCCCAGGTAGGCTGTGTGGAAAACCTTCCCTACATCTATGGACCTTTTAACTGTTTAAAGAAGTTGAACGGGGTTAAAGAGGCAAGATCTGCCCACAACAAAGGGCGAAATGTGTAGGATCCAGTGTCTGTAGGTTCCCGATGTCTATGTGTATGATTCCATGATGATACGCTCCATAGCTTTGCAGACCAGGCTAGTTTGGCTTATAGGGTGACATTTCCTGGTCCACTGTGGCCCCCACCCCGTGGAGCGGAACCCCTGTTGCTGTGCCATTCCTTTGGGGACAATCCGTAGTAAATCTGAAAATTTAACAGTGACCTTTAAAGTGAGGGTTGTTCATCATGAAGCTTTGTAACATGCAGGCCGGGGCACCGTCGGTCCCATTGATGCTGTGTTTTCTGCTTTGGGAGGGCAGACCACCTGTTCATCTGTGATGTCGGGGGGTTACACCCTGTTGGGATGGACATTGCTGTTAGGGGGGAGGGGGGGGGACATTTGCACTGAACCTGTTTGCCAGGATGTTGGGAATGTCTGTGGGTTTAGGTTTTATGTCAATATGCAGTAACTCACAGCATATCTGAGTTTCCACCCAGGTTCCTGACATAAAAAGAAGGCCTTGTGATTGTCCTGTGTCTGGTGCAATTCTTTAGGGCCTTAATGAATCATGAGTGATCATAGCTTCTGCAGTACTGATCAGAGATGCTTCCCTGTTGGTTTTGCCCTATCATGTAGTAGCCTCCCCCCTTGTATGCTATAATGGTGGGGTCCACCAGACAGGTCCCCTGCCTTTGGAGGAGTGAGCTTTTTGTATTTGGGATAGCCAAACCATGCATTCCAGTAGGTGTCCAAGAATGATGTAAAGGATTTAGGGGCTGAGCTATTACCACTGTCCCAGGGTCTTTGAAAGGGTACCACCTTGGTTTGAGAAGTGTGACATTTGCTTGAGAAGTTCCCACAGGGGTAAACCCACTATGGGTGTGGGGATGGGATATGGATGTCCAGTGAGATAAATGTATGGTCTGACCTACCAATGAGGGGATACCTCTGGTGTGGAACATAGAGTCCCCATGTTGGTGAGCAGGTCCAATATGTTTTCCCTTGTGGGTGTGGTGACCAGGTGTGCCCATTTGAGTTTATAAACAGTGGAGGGTGTTGGGCCTTGGGAGTATTCCCAGTCAATGTTTGGGGAGTTGAAATCACCCAATATAATGGTGTTTTGGGGAGACCTCATATCCCCAGTGTTCCCAGGAAAGAGTGTGGTCCTGGTTTTGGGGGGGTGGCTGTAAGGGTACAAACTGAAAAGGGTTTTCCCCCGTGTTGCACATGAGGTCTCGATGCTTTGTGCAGTCTAATAACCTGGAGGTGTGTGATCTGTGATGTTTATACACCCCCCTTGTTTGGGGGTTGAGTCTGTGGGCCAAAGCATGGTATGAAGTAAACCTGGTAGTGCTGTTTGCTGGGAGCCTGAACCAGGTGTCTGTACTGCACAGATATAAAACCCCCCTACTGAGGGAGTCCTGAGTGTGTGCATTTGAGGGGTTTGACACGGTGTTGAGCAGCATTATTGTTTTTTTTACCTTGTTATGGAGGTGGGTTTGTCTGAGCCTTGTTAAAAAGCCCCTATGGGGGGGAAGAGCCTTAGCCAGTATTAAGCTGGGTGGGTGAAACTGTCCGTTTCTTGCCCCAAATTTTTTTTTTCTAAAATGCAAAAACCCCCCCCAGTTTTCCCCCAGGTTTAAATGTTGAATTTTTGCAAAAGGACCCCACGGTTTTACAACATGGGAAAAAACCAAAGCCATGGCAATGAAGGATAATTTTTGATTGGCATAAACAAAGGTAGGGGAACCAAAAACAACCCCCCCGGGTATGTCAGGGAGCTTTCCCCCCCATGGGGCGGGACCCAGCATAACATGGGAGCCAAATACTGCTTGAAAAGCCCTTTTTCCCTGCAATTTTATCCCAAAAAAAAAAAGGCAAAATATTATTGTCAATTTAAAGGGGCAATTTGTCCACAAAGATCACAAAAAAAAGGGGCCCCAAAGTGGGCCCCTTTTTTAAGTTTGGAAAAAAACCCCTGCGGGGCCCCCAAAAACCCGGGTTTTTTTTTTGGGAATTTATTTTTTTTTAAAAAAGGGGGCCCTTTTTCCCCTTTTCATTGTGATTCCACCTAAAATATGGGAGAAAAGCCCCAAAAAAAGTTTAAATGTATTTTTATATCAAACTGTTGGAGGGGTTTTAACCGCCGGGGTGGGTTTGTGGTTTGTTGTGATTTCCGGGGGGTTTTAGTGAAAAAATTAAAGGGTAGTTCCTTTTAAATTGAGATTCGATAAAAAAAAAGCAGGGGAAAAGTAAATTCCCATAAAGCATATAGAATTGTGTTAATGTTTTCTCTAAATCAAAAATAGTTAGGTAGGGGTTTGAATCCTGCAAATCCCAGTGGGGGGTTTTGTATTGTGTGTGATTTATTTGAGAGGAGGGGCCTTTTTTGGAGACTAGAAAACACATTAAAAGAGGTAGTTTCCCTTTTTCAAATCTGATGATGTCAGTATCCCACAAAAAAGCAGGGAAAAAACTCCCAGTAAAGCATATAGCACGTGTTTTTAATTATCTCTCGTATAAACATAGTTAGGTGGGGGTTTGAATCCTGCAAATGCTGTGGGGAGTGGGGGGGTATGTATTGTGTTGTGGGAAGGGGCCTTTTTTGGAGAAAAACACATTAAAAGGTAGATTCCCTTTGTCAAATCTGATGATGTCACATCCCACAAATACAGCAGTGGAAATACAACCCCCAGTAAAGCAATTAGTGCATGTTTTAATGTTTTCTCTCATAAAGTTGGGTAGGGTTTGAACCCTGCAAACAGAGTGTGGGGTGATATGTATGTATCTGTGTGATTTATTTGGGGTCCCTTTTTTGGGACAAAACACTTTAAAAGGTTTTCCCTCTGAAATCTGATGATGTCAGTACCCCACAAATACAGCAGGGGAAATTTGAAAACCCCATTTTGGGTATTTTATCTCTCAAAAACATAAAAAAGGGTTTGAATCCTGAAATTTTCTAAGTGTGTTGTGGTTTGAAAGATTTGGGGGTTTTGTTTTACTTTAAAATATCAGTCAACAGTATGTGCAAACCATTCAGGTACCTGGGGGAAATACACTACATGTGACCTAATTGTTAACTGTATGGCAAAGACATGTTACATGTGCCCCAATCAGATCACAGGTGGGGCCTGTTTTTCCCCAAATGCATCTTTTTGACAGTTGTGCTGCTTTCACAGACCGGGGGTAATTGTATGTATGACGGGCCAGCCACTGTGGGGATCTGTGCCCTAGGTCATCTGTCACACACACACAAAACAGTTTGTATAGAATAGTGTGGGTGATTCTCCGGGGCATATGCATGTTTAAACACAACACACTGTCAATAAGGGGCATTAAATATGGGTTCCCAACTGTGGATATGCATACAGCCCCCAATGTGTACACTGAGGACATCAGAAACATTTGGAATGTGAATACCAGGGACAGATGACATCACATGTGGCTGTATATACACATCTGTCCCCCTGCTACATGTTGGGCTACTCCCAAAGGGGTACTGTCAAAATACCAGGGTATTAAATGTGGATGACTATGCTATATTTGGCTCATAGCTTACAGCATGGGTTTGTCAACAGGTATCTGTCTGTATGATACCCTTGTGGAGGATATGTCTAATCCAGAATGCATTGTAGGCCACTGTATGCATTCCCAGATGTGGAGGACATATCCCTAGTGTGTCTGCTGTACCTAGGGGCCACATGCCAAAAAGTGGTCAGGAATGTGTGGGTCAATACCACTGGAAACTGGTATAGTATAGTCCCGAAGGATAAATGCTACTGTGTCCTACAGCTGTTTTCAGTTGTCAAAACATCATCTAAAAATTTGGGTTTAAATCAGGCTGTTGGGGAAAATGAAACTACCAGAATGCAAACCAATGCCCCGATAAACGTATCACCCACAGCATAGTGTCAAACCATGTCAACACATTGTCCCCAAAGTTGAAACATATGTGTAGTGAAATCATCTACCAATAGGACTTTGAAGTGTTAACACTGTGAAAACAGGGCATGCCCCTTGCAAAACATGCGGGTACCTCCACCATGTTCACAAATGTACACCTGCAAATCTGTACTGCACACATAAACCCGTACTGCCACTCACCAAAAATGCTGCCAGTACCACAAAATCAGCCAAGTGGCACATGGGCAGACAACCTTTGGTTTTAACACTGGTGTAAACAATACTACATTGTTTCATAGCTTTAATGCATCATGCCTGCTCAGATATACCTACAAGGATACATTACACTTTACTGTTGACAACATGCTAACATTGCTACACTGCTATTAGGTCACCCTGTGCATCAGCACCATGTTAGCCTGTTCCTGCATCAATGTCACAGATGACAGGAGGTGGCACAGTTTCATCATATGCACAGGGTGTGTTGGGTTTGCCAGAGCCGACATTGACCCATCCAATCAATGTTGTGTGTGTGTGTGTGTGTGTGTGTGTGTGTGTGTGTGTGTGTGTGTGTGTGTGTGAGGGACAACAGACAGTATGGGTCAATGTTGATGTAATGTGTGTTTTAGGGAGCCCTAGGTGTTTGGTTTATGTGTGTTTTCTGCATGCACACATTTCCCCCCTGTGGCTGCCTAATACGGAGGTTGTGGGACAGCCACAGACTGTACCTGCCAGGCTGTACAGATCACTGTCCCCCACAGACAGGTACCTGTGCCTGGCGGGGGTGACGGACATTGGGTACTCCCAGACTGGGTACTATCTTCAGAGGCAGGGGGATGTTGACTGGACCCATGTCCCTGCTGGGACTGGCCAGAGCCACGTGAAATGGTTCTAGGATGGTTTTTGACAGGCCAGCCCCAACATTGCTGGGGCTGGTACTGCCACTAGGGGAGTGGCTGGGACTTGTGTCCATCTGCGATGACAGCCAGCTGATAAAGTTGCTGGCATCCCCCCAAACATCTCAGCCCTGCACTGTCCTGGTGCAGGGGCATCACATTGGGAGGACATCTAGTGTCTCCCCCCAATGTCTATCAATGACCTCAGTGTAATTACATGGCACCGGCAAGGTCATGGTTTGTCATTGATAGTGTTTTTGGGCCCTCTGTCCCCTTTAAGCCCCTGTCTGGTGTCCCCGTTCCATACGTGCCTGTGCCTGCATTACAGCCCTGAACATACCTGAGGTTGTGAGACCTGTGGGCACGTCTGCCAGGGGCATTATGACCAGCAGTGCTCCCACGAAAACCCCCTGGACATATGCCTATGTGGTACCTTTCCCGGGGGCATGGCTGCTGTGTGGGATGCATGTGCCATTGATACCACACTATCCTGGTCAATGCCTTATGCTGTCCCTCAGCTAAGGCCATTGGTGTGAGGGATGTATTGGCAGTATGTATGTGAAATAGATGGGGTGGAAAGCTGTGTACTGTCGATTGGTGGCCCAAACGACAGACCCTGTAAAAACCTGCCTGTGCCACAAAAATGTATCATCATGTCCATTTTTGTGGCAGTGATTTCAGGTTCCCTGCTGCACTCATCAACCCTCAGCACCTGTGAAAAACAGGAAACACACTTTACAATCTGTACAGGATGTTGTAACATGCACACATGAAATGCACACATGAAAATCCCAAAATGCAAAATGAACACGCACAAAAACAATGCACACATGAACACATGCACAAAAACACATGCACACATCCCACACATGAAAATGCACACATGAACTTTGCACATGCACACACAAAATGCAAAATCACACATATGACAAAAAATGCAACAAACACATGCACACAAAACCACACAACACACACACACACACACACACACACACACACACACACACACACCACCAAAATTGAACATACTCAGTGGTGTGCTGGGGGGTACATTCACAAGCAAGCAGTGATATCAAAATGTCAGCATGCAGGTGTGTTTTCAAAAAACGTGCGTGTGTTGACAGCCCTTAATAACATATCCTGTTGTTGTGTGTTTTTTTTTTGATTGGCCTCACCCTGGAACACTGTGTACATGGACACAACTTTGCTGTGCAAGTGTTTATAAGCTCTGCAATTTTCCGTGCACCATCTCACACAGGAAACATACCATGGCTGGATGTGTATCTGTGTGTCACATATACATGTCTGATCATTGTGTTGGGATAATTGTGGACACAGGATTAACATGCATGCAATGTATACACACGGGATGAGTGTGCATGTCTTCCCGTTGGGCTCAACTTTCCCATTGTACAGTGGTTATGGTGGTGGACAGTATTGGACATGGTCCGCATGACACAGGGCAAAAAACCCCAACACACATCCCAAATGTGTTACCTATACCTCCATGAAATATATGTGCCGGTACAAATGGTGACTGCATACCCTTTACTTTTCCCTATGTTTGCACACAAAAAAGGGTGAAATAGCAGGTATCTGTGGTCACTGTGACTGGATGGGGTGTACCCAGGGGCCATCATCATGCAGCATCATGGTCACTCAAGGTTTAATGTGTTCCAGCCACATCCTTGCTGAAACATGCAGTACCATGGCTACATTCACCTTTTTAAAACCCACTTGTTACAGGGTTTTGGGTGCACAATGGGGGTCCATTACCATGAATGCATATGGGGAAGGTGCACACAGTGAGGCATCTCCCTCGGGTTTTTACATGTGTGTGGATGAAGGGGGATACTGTGTGTGACCTTACAGTGGATGTCTGAATGCCATGTGTGGCATCTTAAATGTATTTATTATGACAGTTTTGTATGTTGTGTGTTTTAGACTTGCCTACCCAAACTACTTGACACTTCTCTGGCCCTGTTTGTATGTGCTTTACAGCTAACATTACTGGGGGTGCATAGTCTAAAGCAAAACCCAAAGCATGCATTGTGCATATGTGTTTTGTACATGGCCTACACCTCACCTATGTTTAATTAGCGTAAAGGTAGAACCCCTCACCAGCATGGGTCGTCTGCCTTGCTGTCACACCAGAGGGCCTACGATATGAGAAAATGTCAGTGAAACTGTGTGATTGCTACTGTGGGGAAATACAGTAAAAACCATTGACAGTCACGGGCCCTACAGATTGTTTCCTTTTTTCAACTTTGCACAACACTAGGCCCCAATCTTAAATCCTAAAATCCATGCTCTAACAATTGGGTAACAGTATCTACAGCTATGCCATGTTACCTGCAGCTCATGCCTGGGGTGACTCGGCCTCCATGATGACACATGTTTTGTTGTTGCTTGTTGTTGGCCAGGAGCCACCTGGCTGGAGCAGCCCCTTTCCACTCTGGTGGGGGGGGGGTGGATGGCTCCCCCCACCCTGTGGCAAGCTGTTGTCTCGGATATCGGGAGCAGCTGCGGACATGTCAATTAAACCACTGCAGTGATGGCGTCCCCGCCCCTATGTCCGGCTATGCATGCCTATGTTTTAGACAGAAAACCCCCACGGGCAGCCTCCTGCTGGTCCTGGCGGGGAGAACAGGGGGGTATTGCACCAGGCGATTTTCCCCCTTCCCATGCTGTAGGTGGGGTTTCTATGGTGGGACATAGCCCTGGAAGACAATAAAAAAAATGTGTGAGCAAGTCAGGGGACAATTACTAATGTACAGTTATCAACTAACCACCATATATAGCAACCTATTGGCTGTCAGAAGATACACACTTTCAATCCCACATATCAGTACCCCCCGGGACAGTGCCTGGCACACTCTATATTTTAAAAATTTGAAAGCATCAATCTTACAACAGTATGTAAACTACACTAAAATACATGGCACACTGTATGCACAACCCCTAACACAGGAGGTATATATCATGTTTGCTTTGGAAAAGTTTCCATTGCAATTTTTGGAAGACAGAAAGTCTCAGAAACCACTAGTTATTGATGGAACCCTGCCAAAAAATGTAAATTGATGAATATAGGTGGCATACTGCTGTACTACACTATACATGTTTAGATACCCCATTCCTGTAACACACATATAAAGGCCATGGTACAGGAAAACAACACACACATCAGACATACACACAAAAAGGTATGCCACGGGTGACCATTTTCCCCGGTGTTATTAAACCCTTTGCCTGAGGTATGTAATCTCTGAGGACTACAGGGGACACATGGAAGAGTGGTCCCAAATAACTGTGCTGTTTGGGCCCTACAGCCACAGGTACTACAAGTTCATACGGGGGTTGGATTCACCAGCAGTACACTCAATAAGCATACATGTACTGCTTTGGCCTACAATGGGCACCATAGTCAAAAAAAGGGACTATGTCAGAACATAGGGCCATACACTTTGTCTGCCAAACTATACCCCCTTTTGCTGGGATCACAGCTAGGACACATACTACCATGAAAAATACAGTTTCACACTATGCTACCCTAAACCTAACTCTGACATTCAACACATTCCCATCACACTCAGTCAACCTCAAAACCTTCTGGTTACATTGTGGGTGTTATCCCTAAAGGTAGGTGGGGGCTATTGGCCCTAGGGCCTAAGCCAAGCTTACCCTGGCCTTTGACAAAAGGTAATTGCATGTCACGGGGCCCTGTCAAGCAGGTGTAAAGAGGTAAATTCCTGGGTACCTATCCCCCCTACAATCATCATGATTGAAAACTGCTTTTGGGAACTTGTTTGCTTTTGGACAGTTGGTTTGTTCCAGGGTATGGGATGTCTCTGTGATGGGAACCTATCCCTCCAGCATGTGCTTTTTTGTGGTCAAGGTTTTGGGTTTCCTAGAGCGTGTCATAGGGATTATGATATTATGTGGGTATGCCCAAAAGCTCTGGTTTTACATAGCTTAGTATGTAGGCAATCATCACCTCTGGGTAGAGGGTTTGCAACACAGTGTAGTTGTGGTTTGGGGATCATCTGCCTGGGGCATCTGTTTGAGGCTGGTATTACTCTTTGTGAGGTATTTTTTGCTTCCTGTAGGTCTGGATGTCTTTGGTACATACCACGGGGGGTATCCCCTGTAATGGGTTTTTGTGTGATGGGTTGAAACACTGACCTATATTTCCCTGGATGACACCCCTTTTTTGATGAGGGGGGCCCGGGGAAAAAAATTGGGGGTTTTTTTAAAATTCCCCCCCCTTTTTTTTTAAATTTTTTTTGGGGAAAACCCCGGGGGGTTTTTGGGGGGGTTTTGGGGGGGGCCCCAATTTGGGGGGGGGTTTTTTTTTTTTTAAAAAAAATTTTTTTTTTTCTCCCCCCCCCCTTTTTTTTTTTTTTTTTTTTTTTTTTTTTTTTTTTTTTTTTTTTTTTTTTTTTTTTTTTTTTTTTTTCCCAAAAATTTTTTTTTTTAAAAAACCCCAAAACCCCCCCCCGGGGGGTTTTATGAAGGGGGGAATTTTTCCAAAACCTTTTGGGGGAAAGCATTTGAAACCCCCCCCTTTTCGGGGCCCCCCGAAAACCCCCCCGTTTAAACCCCCTTTTTTTCCCCGCCCGTTTTTTGCCCCTTTTTCCCCCTTTTTAAAAAAAAACCCAAAAATTTTTTCCCCCCTTTTTAATTTTTCCCCGGGAAATTTTTTTCCCCCCCCTTTTTTTTTTTAAAAAAACCCCCCTGTTTTTTAAAATACCGGCCTGCAAAAAAAAAAATTTTTTGGGGAAAAATTTTTTTTAAAACCCCTTTTTTTCCAAACCCTTTTAAAATTTTTTTTAAAATCCTTTTTTTAATTTTAAAAAAAAAAAAAAAAACAAGGTTAATGGTTTAATTTTTTTTTGGACAATTTTTCCCCCCCCCTAAAAAAAACCCCCAAAAAAAAAAATTTCCCCGTCCCCCTTTTTTTTTTTTTTAAAAAAAATTCCAAAAAAAATTTTTTTATTAAATTTTTTTTTTTTTTGTGTTTTAATTTTTTTGGTTTTTTGGTTTTTTTTTTTTTTTTTTTTTTTTTTTTTTTTTTTAAAATTTTTTTTGGGGGGGGGGGGGGGGTTTTTTTTTTTTTTTTTTTTTTTTTTTTTTTTTTTCCCCCCCCCCCCCCCCCCCCTTTTGGGGTTTTTTTTAAAAAAAAAATTTTTTTTTTTTTTGGGGGTTCCCCTTTTTTAAATTCCCCGGGGGGTTTTTAATTTTTTAAAAATTTTTTAAAAAAATTTTTTTTTGGAAATTTTCCCTTTTTAAAAGGGGGTTTTTTTTTTTTTAAATTTTTTTTTTTTGGAAAAGGTTTTTTTTTTTCCAATTTTTCCGGGGTTTTTTTGGGATTTTCCCGGGGGGCCCCTTTTTGCAGGGGTTTTTTTTCCCCCCCAAAAAAATTTAAAAATTTTTTCCCCTTTTTTTTGGGGAAAAAAGGGTTTTTGGGGTTTTCCAAAAAAAAAACCCTTTTTGTTAAAATTTTTCCCCCCCCTTTTTTTTTGGGGAAAGGGGGAAAAAAAAGGGGGGGGGGAAAATGAAAAAAAGGGGGGAAATTAAAATTTTTGGTTTTTTTCCCCCTTTTTTTAAAAATTTTTTTTTAAAATTTTCCCCGGGGGGAAAAAATTTTTTTTTTTTGGAAAAAAGGGGGGGTTCCCCTTTTTTTTTTTTTTTTAAAAAACCCTTTTTTTTTTTGGGGGGTTTTAAAAAAGGGGGTTTTGGGGGGTTTTTGGGAAAAACCAAAAAAATTTTTTTGGGGGGGGGGAAAAAATTTTAAAAAAAAGGGGGGGGTTTTTGGGGGAAACCCCACGGTGGGGGAACTTCCCCCCCCATGGGCAACCCCCCCCCCCGGGGGGGGGGGGTGGGGTTTCCGGGGGGGGGGGGGGGGGGGGGGAAAAAAGGGGAAAAAAGGGGGCCCCCCAAAAAAAGGGGGGGGGGGGGCCCCTTTTCCCTTTTTAAAGCCCCACCCTTTCAAATTTTTTTGGGGAAAAACCCAAATTGGGGGGGAGGCCCCCCCCCGGGGGGGGGTCCAGGGAAAGGCCCCCCAATTTTTGGGGGGGGTTTTTTTTTTTTAAAAAAAAGCCCCTTTTTTTTTTAAAAAAAAAAAAAATGGGGGGAAAGGGGGAAAAAGAAAAAAAAATTTAAAAAGGGGGGCCCAAAAGGGGGGAAAAAAGGGGAAAGGGGGAAAAAAAGGGGGGGGGTTTTTTAAAATTTTTTAAAAAAAAAAAAAAAAATTTTTTAAAAAAGGGGGGGGGTTTTTCCCCCGGGGGGGGGGGGAAAAAAGGCCCTTTAAAAAATTAACCTTTGGGGGTTTTTTTTCCCCCCCCTTTTTTTTTCCCGGTGGCCCCCCCCCCCAAAAGGGGGGGGTGGCCCAAAACCCCTGGGTTAAAAAACCCCCCCCGGGGGGTTTTTAAATTTGGGGGGGAAATTTTTTTTTTATTGGGTTTTTTTTTTTAATTTTAAAAAAAAAAATTTTTTTTTTTTAAAAAACCCCAAAGGGGAACCTTAAAAATTTTTTTAAAATTTTTTAAACCCCCAAAAGGGGGGTTTTTTTTCCCCCCAAATTTTGGGGGGGAAAAACCTTTTTTTTTAAGGGGGAAAAAAAAAGGGGGGCCCCCCCCTTTTTTTTTTTAAAAATTTTTTTTTTTTTTTTGGGGGGGGGAAAAAAATTTCCTTTTTAAAATTTTTTTTCCCCCTTTTTTGGGTTAAAAATTTTTTTTTTTTTTAAAAAATATTTTTTTTTTTTTTTTAGTTTTAACCGCCCGGGGTTCCTTTTTGAATTTTTAAAAATTTTTTAAATTTTTTAAAAAAAAAAAATTTTTTTTTTTTTCTTTTTAAACCCCTTTTTTTAAAAATTTTTTAAAATTCAAATTTTAAAAATTAATTCCGGTTTTTTTTTTTTTAAAAAAAACCATTTTCCCTTTTTTTAAAAATTTAAAGGGGTTTCCCCTTTTTTTTAAAAACAAAATTTTAAACGGGGAAAAAAATTTTTTTGGGGAAAAAAAAACCCCCAAAAAATTTTAAAAAGGAAACCCCGGGGGCCCCCTTTTTTTTTTTTAAAGGGGGGTTTTTGGAAAAAACCCTTTTTTAAAAATTTTTCGGTTTTTTCCCCCCTTTTTTTGGGGTTTTTTTTTTTCCAAACTTTTTAAATTTTTTTTTTTAAATTTTTTTTTGGTTTCAAAAACCCCCGGGGGGGTTTTTTGGGGGGAATTTATTTTTAAAAATTTTTTTTTTTCCCCTTTTTGGGGTTCCCCCTTTTATTTTTTCCCCCTTTTTTTTTTTCCCCCCCGGTTTTCAGGGGTTTTTTTTAAACCCCCCCCCCCAAAAAAAATTTTTTTTTTTCCCTTCAAAAATTTTTTAAAAAAAAAATTTTTTTTTTTTTCCCCCCTTTTAAAAAAACCCCCTTTTGGGGCCCCCAAAAATTTTTTTTCCCCAAAAAGGGGGAAATATTCCCCTTTTTTTTTAAATTTTTTTTTTTGGGGAAAAAAGGGTTTTTTTAAATAAATTTTTAAAAATTTTTTTTTTAAATTTTTTTATTTCCCTTTTTTTTGAAAACCCGGGAAAATTTTTTAAAAAACCCCCCTTTTTGGGGGCCCCTTTTTTTTTTATTTTTAAAAAACCCCCTTTTTTTTCCCCCCCGGGGGGCGCCCCCTTTTAAGGGTTTTTCCCCCCGGGGGGGAAAAAAGGGGGTTTTTTAAAAAACCCCTTTAAAACCCCTTTAAAATTTTTTTCCCCTTTTTTTTGGGCCTCTTCATTTTTTTTTTTTAAAACCCTTTTAAAATTTTTTTTTTTTTTTTTGTTTTTTGGGGGGGGGGGGGGGGAAGGAATTCCCCCGGGTTTCCCTTTTTAATTTTTTTGGGAAAAAAATTTTAAAAAAAATTTTTTTTTCCCCCCCCCCCAAAAGGGACTTTTTTTAAAAAATTTTTTTGGGGGGAAAAATTTTTTTTTTAAATTTTTAAATTTTTGGGGCCCCCCCTTTTTTCCCCTTTTGGTTTTTTTCTTTTTTTTAAAAAAAATTTTTTAAAAAATTTTTAAAAAAAATTTTTTCCCCCAGGTTTTTTTCCTTTTAAATTTTTTTTTTCCCCCCTTTTTTTCATTTTTTTTTTTCCCGGAAATTTTTTTTTTTTTTTAAATTTTTTTTAAAAAAAGGGGGGGTTTTTTTGCCCAAATTTAAAAAAACCCCCTTTTTTAAAAAAATTTTTTAAAAATTTTTTTTTTAAAAAAAATTGGTTTTTTTTTTTTTTAACCTTTCAATTTTTTTTTATTTTTTTTTTTTAAAAAATTTTTTTTGGGGGCCTTTAAAAAATTTTTGGGTTTTTTAAAAAAATTTTTAAAAAATTTTGGGGGGGAAAAAAAAAAAAAAAATTTTTTCATTTAATTTTTTTTAAAGGGTTTTTTTTTTTTGGTTTTTTTTCCCCCCCCCCTTCCTTTTTTTTTTTGGGTTTTTTTTTTTTAAAAAATTTTTTTTTGCCTTTTTTTTTGTTAAAGGGAAAAAGGGAAAAAAACCCCCAAATTTTGGGTTTTTTTTTCCCCTTTAATTTTTTTTTTAAGGGGGTTTTTTTTTGGGGGTTTTTTAAAAAAATTTTTTTTTTTCCCCCCCCCTAGGACTGCTCGGCAGTTGGACATGCCCCCTGCCTCCCTGCACGGTCCGTGTTAGACTTGGACTGCTGTCAGTGTGCCCTCATGAATATGCATGGCATGCTGACGTCAGTCTGTTCAACTGCAGTTTCCGAGTAAGACATTTTTTGTCTTACACGGAGGTTTCGTGAATCTGGGGGTATATGTTGGGCAAATTAAGTTGTTTAACAATGGTCCATAAAAGCGTTGGTTGCCACAGCTTTGCTATCTGTGAAGCTCTGAATTACACTGTTTTAGCTTTATTTATTTTTATTCACATAACTCTTCTAAGTTTTGGTAACAGTTATGTATACTTAAATTATTCTTGTTTCCATCCTAGGTCTCCTTCTTTCATTTACCGAGACAGTTCAGAGGTTAACAAGAACATTATTTTTCCTTTTACCTTGCTTTTACTGGGAATATTTTATCCAGCAGTGCAGAAAGAATGTTATAAATGTATTTATGGTGACGGTGGGATTGGTGACATTATATGTTGGGGTCTAGTCAATTTTATTAAGCTTGTTAAGTGAAATATTGTCTGACTATTCTGTTAGCTTCCCATTATACTGCAGAGAGGAAGGAGTTTGTAGGATTTTATGACCATATGAATAGCTTTGGCAGTAGTAACAATATGTTAGGAAATATTGTTATTATTTACTTATGCTCAGGTATGCTAATTAGCATTTTGTATACATTTAATGAGTTTGGATTTTAACTAGTTCATTTCTCTACTGGTTGTCTAAGGTTGAAATTCTCAGCTAAATTGTTTAGTTTCGATTGTAATTGACTGTTACAATCTAAATTGGTGTCCCCTAGAACAATAAATGTATTATGTATTGTAAAGAAACTCAAAACAAAGCAGATCCAAACCAAGAACAAAGTAAAATATCCAAAGGCTTGAAAGGAACAGAACAGTCCAACGTATCTTGAATCAAAATTGACTTTAATGAAGAACAAATAAATTTATTTGTTCTTCATTAAAGTCAATTTTGATTCAAGATACGTTGGACTGTTCCGTTCCTTTCAAGCCTTTGGATATTTTACTTTATTATGTATTGCAATCGGACAATTTTATTTTAGTCTTTTTTTTAATGTACTTAATGCATTTGAAAGAAGAGCATATATGCCAATCCCAAAAGTAGTTTTGATTTGGTTCCTTGCTGTGTTTCCATTGGTATCCTATTGGAATATTTGCCACTGGGGGAATTATTTCCAAGGATTAAGCTTGGTCCTAGATTTGAGGTTTTATTTATTAGTAATGCTACTCATTAGACTTAAATAGTTTCAGGTATTTTTTCCTGCAATATGTGATCATTTTCATTAATGGATGAAGAGATGAAGGATCCATGAGTCTTCCTTTAGCCATAACTGACTAATGGTCATAAATCTGGTTGATGTTGTAGGAGCCAGACTTCTTCACATCTTTTTTGGAGCCATTTGTTAACTGTACTTCGAAGTGTTAATGAACTCAACAGATAGGTGTTCCTTATTAATAGCAGTTCTACCAGTCCCCTTCAATAAACACAGTACACCAAATGACATTTGACGGCCTTTATTAAAACTTCCATAATATAGCTTTGATCACCAAACTGTATTAATTACAGCTGGACATAGTATAGCTAATTCTAAACACAGCATAGACATCCTTGTAATGTTAATCAGGACAGCGTACCTGCTCATCCTACTCCAGTAAGCAGCGCCCTTACCTCTTCTCGCTTACTTTAATTAAGAATCAGCCTATGAGACTCACTTCATATCCCATTTATTGTTTACTTATGAAGCAGTGACCCATCTCAATTCATACACCATTCATTGAGTTACCTTCCAACCAAATGAGCAGCATCCTTACCTTAGCTTGCTTATCCATTCAGCAAACTTCCTCCAGCTGCTCATTTCCTTTCCCCAAATCCTTGGAATGAACCTCCAAACACCAGAGGGGGAACAGAAGAGGGCAAGCCTCTCCCTCTTCTCCACCAACCAGCCTGACCAGGCTGTTCCTCCTCCCTTCTACCCAAAATTGTTCAACCAACTAACTCCCATAAAGGGAAGGGTTAAGCCAAACATAATTCGGTGTACTCATCTGTAAAGTACCTTTGCACCCCATCATCAACCCCACACCTTGATATACCAACACTGAAACATGCCTTAATGAAACTAAATAAAGTAGGATTACTCATGACCCCACCGTACCACACTGGAACATCCACTCCAGAGAATACCTTACCTTTTAGTAAGCTTCCTTCAAGCCACTAACCATGATTCATCTTTTCCAGAATGACAACCTATAGCCATAAGAAAAGCCACCGGAAATATAACCCCTTAAACTCAAATCTGCACCCAGTTAAAGAAAACTCTTCTTACTGTCTTCAACGTCTATCCCTCTACCCAACTCAACCCAAGCCGACCCATCAAACTACTGGAAACCCAACAAAGTCATGATAGCACAATACTATGCTCCTAGTTAAGGTGCTGATTGCTAGAAAAGCTAACATCTGCATAACCTTAAACACTATCCAAATTAGTACCTGCTAAAGACCTCCTGGCTAAACCCTAGTCACAACTAAAAGAAATAGGATCTGCCCAACTTCTGCACATCTCCAAAACGTACCTTGCTTTAACCCTCTATCACTGATGTAACAAAGAACCCTACTCCCACAGCATACCAAAAACACCCTCATACCTGCAATGCTTCCAGCAACCCTACCTATCAAATTTCCTCCAGCATAAAGAAATGGTTCTTGTGGTACTTCAAAACCCTAACCTAGATTGTAACATTACCAACAGCTACCATGGTCTGTGAACTATAACAACTTTCCATCAGCATATCAGATCATGGTCCCTCTACCAACACAGTGACCTGCATAGATAACTGTAAATGCACCCCAAAACTCCACCCAAAGCTGACATGCCTAACTGCATACTTACCATGTTAAAATTACTGGAAAACTCATTACCTAATGATCGCAAAACCAACCTAACAACCTCAGCTATTAAATCCATCCCACCTAGGTTATACCCTAAAATTCCCTTTGCTGCTAACTAAACTCCTGCTGTACCATCATCCTAATTTGCCTCAAGCATCCCTGAAGCCACAGTAATCTAAAACCATACAAACTTACTCTCCTGAATGAGCACCCAGAAATGTATCATTAACTGCAACCACGCTGCTATCCAACTGCAAACCAACTCCCCCTAATACGGTCCCTAACCCAACACCTCCTGCCCCATTTATAAACAAATGCTAATCCATATGAACAAATGAATCTAAAACCTATCTCTGCATGATGGCTTCTGCACTTCAGTAATCTGCAAAGAAAAGAAAAAAAACAATAAATTATATGTGCACACATTCCAAGAATTACTTAACATTGAGGCACTGACAAAGATCCCTGCCACCACCATTAAGTGTTTGCCAAACTTTGTACCAAAGTATGGGACCAGCCCCCCTCCCCTTTTTTTTTTTTTTTTTTTATAAAATGTTATGAATCATATCCCCTTGGACAAGAGTGCTAGGTGCTACTCCAGAAATAAGAGCCAAACTTGTCTAGCTTGTAATCACCCCAGAACCAGTAGCATAGTAACTTCCTATGATCCTATGATTGCTGTGACTCCACCCCCTCCAGTCAATTGTCTACTTCCCTCAGCCCAGTAATAACTGAAGTCCATGACCACCACCACCCCACCCTTATCTGCTGGTAGGATGGAAATGTCAGTGTTGGCCCTAAGATCAGTTAGAGATTTTTATTCCACTATTGTTAAATTATGTCTGATAGTATATGAGGAACCTAAATGGTAAAGCAAATCTTTGATGACTGCCTGTTGGAAGATGGCAACATGTTTGTCCATGGGTGGACTGAAATTAGACTTGTAGAATCTAAAATCAGGTCTCTGAGAATGGTCCTGTTGGCTGAAAAAACAATTTCAGATGAACCTTTCTGTAAAATGATAGTATGTCAGAGACAAAAATGCTTTCATCCACTAAAAAACCTGGGATAAAACCAAGACCTTTATTCAGTAATGATTCCTCTCCAGATGATAAAGCATATTTTGAAATATTATGCACATTTGAGCATTCAACATTTATTTCACTATTGATTGGAAAAGATCCTCTATGGTTTTTACCCCTATGTTTGCGTCCCCCCTATGCCTCCTACCCCTAAAGGGTATTCTAAACCCCGATCCCTCTTGGAATTGGGGGAATCACTAATGTATGTGGATTTCATGTCAGTAGTGGAGGATTCCTCCCCCGAGGTTGTAGTATGTGGTCTACCTTTTTTCAATATGGATCTCAGTCTTTTTTTGCGTATCTGAGTGGTATTTTTTGTTCCATCCACAAACCTAACACTTCTCTGTGACTCAAATGGCCTACCCCTCTCATAATCCTCCATATCTCTAGAAAACTTATGTAACTTTTTATCTTTCAAATGATTTTCAAAGGTAGTCATTCATTTGAGAGTCTGCTAAGATTGTCCTTGAAATTAGTTTTTTTCTTCATGTTTTTTCAATTCCTCACATATTTTTTGAACATCACAAATGTCATAATAAGATCCTAAAATGTTAACAAAGGACATGGACGCCTGTTGCTGTGCCATGTTCCAATCCCTTAATAATATGTCATCAGGCTTGCTAGCTAATGGCTGTAATTTAATCCTTAAACCCCTCGGGGTAATATTTTGATTTTGATATGCTTTGAAAAGCTTTAAGTGCAAAATGTTGGTATGTAAAGTTTTGACCTTCTTGCCAAGCTGTGTGAATAGCAAATTACAACTGTCAACTGGATCAATCTGGCTGTTCTCCTTTGAGCCCTCATCCATAGGTTTAATTCCAAATACATGAATATCATCCTTATCTGCACAAAGGCCCTGAAGCAGCTTGTTAAGATCCATGACCATCAGTTGCTAATTTGCTTCAATCACCCTGAAAACTCTGTTAATCAACTGTGATGTAATAATACCAAAATAGAAGCTATATGATGTCCCTTGAGCAGACTGTCAAGGGTGCTGAGAAATGATATCCCTATACTAAACCTGATTATCTGATACAAAAAACTGTTATATTAAACCCATTTGAGTCACAAAGGAATGTAAATGTTGGCTAATAGGATCAAAAAAAGGGGTAAAAAAACAGTTACCCTGATTTATCCAAGAGGGCACATGGAAAATCCACACAGGATTTGCAAGTCAGCAATCTGAAACCAAAAGAATATATTATATTATAAGATCCACCCGTTAAATGTAGTTATAAATGCCAATCACTGGGAGGGATGAACATTCACATTACATGCAAAACAATGTAATAACTGTTGACTAATCTGTCCCCTAATAATGAAAGAGTTTTCTTACAAGGAACTTTCTAACTACATATGAGTACACATTTCTCTGTTATCAAATATGTAATGACCAATATTAATAATACCATGTCACCACACAGAGTAATTGCCCTAAAGATAAATGAACAACACATTAACCCATTAACCAAGTGTCATCCTGTTATCCACTTGTGATGAAGTGTGCAAAGGTCTGGCCCCGTGCGTGATAAATTCCAATATGATGTAGAAAGCTCACAATCCCCTAAAAAGCAATGTCCAAGCTAATAAGCTGGATAGATAGATGCTATGTAAAAAAAAATGTGATAATTCTGTGATGGTTTCCCAAATTTACCTCTCCTTATCCTGAGTTGGTCAAGAATGATTAGAAAAACACAATTTGCAGTTTCCCCCAACAATATAATCTATGTTAGAATATGTAGACCCACCGAATAGCAACTGGCAAACAGTCACAACCATATAGGCTCATTCTTAACATAAAAATCAAAATGGTAAACCAGGAAAAGATGAGCCATCATATAAAAATCCTACACTGAATCCCTGTGTAAGTAGCAGAAAAATGCCTGTAATGAATGTGAGCCACTACATATAAAAATCAGTTTGTAGGCCCATATGAAATGACTAGCACCAACCCAGCTACAAAAGTAGAAAAAATGGTTCAAAATGTTCCGGTCAACATCTGTTTGACCATCTGACCAAAAAAGAATGTTTTCTCTAGCAATAGGCCGACTAATTAATGTAAAACATTATGTGAAGTGAAACAGACCCTGATTCCCTCCACCCCAAATGGGCTAAATGCTCGTTATTTGCTTAGTGGCAAAGGCATCATCTGCCTGAATGGTAGAAATATAACTAAATTAAATAAATATATACATAAATGTAAACCATTTTTGAAACTCTGCCAAAGTAATTATAGTCCTGGACCAAAAATATGTAATCAGCGTATCTGCAAACCAGCACCAAAATGAATTCTTTTAGTTCATAAAGTCTGCCTTGATGAATTAGAAACCAGTCCTCAGTTGAGTATTTATTCTCCCTGTTTGCATGTAATCCTTCGCTTGTGCAGTCCTCATCGACTGCAATCTATTCAGGTATGGCCTGTGAGCCCAGATCAGTACAGTCTATGTCAGAACATATATACAAATAATCCCCAATCTCACAAACACTGGTTAATGCACCAAACCATGCCAAATCTGAGAGTGGCCCTTGTTATAATTTCAAAAGCCCCTCTGAATATCGGCCAAGAAAAAGAGAGTATCACTAAAACCAAAAAAATATAGCCACGAGCCAAATTAGGCCAAAAGCAATGCCCAAAGCCTCAGTAAAGAAGAACAAAATTAGGTGAATCCAAAACACTGACCCAAAAAATGTAGTCGATAAATCACCCTCTGTAAGTGAAACAACAGAAGTATTCCAAACAGAATGCTAATTAAGTGAGGTTTTGCTTGTAAAGGACCCAATGACCATACTGGATGCTCGGATATTAGAAAACGCTGATTCACAAGGTAGATGAATCATCCCCTTCCAATACTGCAGACAAATTAAATAAATCCTGTTGTTGCAAAATAAAAGGCAACCGACCCCATCAAATTTGCGACAATCCTTAGTTAGACCAAACCAACCAGATAAAAGGCAGGGCACACATATAAAGGAACACAATGATGAAAAGCACAGGTTTCAAACCACACAGTGAGGAAACCTCCTCTACTGACATCGAACGCCACAAAATGGCTCCTGCTTCAGCACTCCTCACACCAACAGCCATCAAAATACATGTAGTCAAAAAGAGGCAGGTTAGCAAGTATGGTAGGTGCACGGGCCAGACAAATTGTAGCAAACATCAAAAAAAGAGCCAGCACCTTGGAAGCATGAAGATTTATTCTAAAAACCAGACCGGTTTCATCTTGTAGCTTTCATCAGTGGTACATTACAAAAAACAGTGATAATCCATTACATATGGTGTCACAGAGACAGAAACACTACATTACAGCTTCTCGTGCAAGTGCAGTCTACAAATATAATGGCTGCCGTGGTGGCAAAAATTCATGAAATACAGTAAAAATACCTTAGTAAACAGTGGTTGCCAGTGTTAAAACAAGGTTTTGGGGAATATTTTGAAGGAAACAGTTTGCTGAGTGTTTTCAGTTTGTGTAATGTAGGGCTGTTTTGCAAGTTGTCTACTAAACAGATGTATAGTTATGAACTGCTTTGAGGGCAGTGCCTTCTTTTTTTTCCTCAAATATTTTTTTTTATTTTCAATTAAAATAATATTTACATAATATTTTTAAATATTTAAAAAAAACTATATACAATATTTGCAATAGTCTGACTTTCAGTTATATACAATGTATGTTATTAAATATAGAATTAACAGATCAGTTATCAGAGATGCAATGTTGATTATTGCAGAGTGTCCAACAAAGATGTAACTTTCTTTCAAGGATTATTTACCGATGGCCTGGGATAGAGTCATAGTTCTTTGATTTTTATTTCCATCGATGCAGTTGTCTTCAGTAAAGTGTAGAATTCTTCCAAGGTCTGGGGTGTATTTGAATTCCACCTTCTGGTTACACATTTCCTAGATATAGCAAGTATTGTCCATAACAAATACATATTTGTCTTATTCAGGGAGGGACCTTCATATACATTTAGTATAATCAATACTTTAGTTAAGGTAAAGGATTCATTAAATAAAGCTTGTAAAAATTGATTGATTCCATTCCAATATGATTTAATTTTATTACATTCATAAAAAATATGAATCCAGTCTGCTTTATTTAACTTTTCACACCTCCAGCAAAAAAAAAAACATCTGTAGTAGTACTGATCTTTTTTAATTCTAGTTGGTGTTAAAAATGATCTATGTAAGTATTTCCAGTTAAATATTTTCCAATACTGTGTGTTAGAGGTGTAATTAACTGATAGTAAGATGTTAGTTTTAATTTCTTCTGTTTACTGCAATGACTGACCTTTTGTTAAGAACTGCCAGTATGATGGTTTGGGAATTGTTTTATATGTTATTAACTCTTTATATAGATTTGAAATGGAATCTTTCTTTTCACAACTATTATATATAAATTCATACAGAAAACCTATTAAATTTGGAATATCTTTAAATGAGGAATTATTGATAAAGCTGCATAAATCTTGAATGTACATTAGAATGCTTTGTAAGGTTAACCAGTCCTGTGTTGGAATATTGTAAGCAGTTTTTATCATATGTAGATCTAAAACATTAAATTTATTTACACATTGAAACCAGCATAAGAATCCATGTTGTTCCCAGGAGGTTATTGTTTCCCTATATATTTTGTGAGGAAAGTTCTTAGCGATAGCAAATGGGGTTAAAAGGTCAAACCAAAGTTTTAGATCTATGTTTGCATTGATAAGTTTCCTAAAGTAATTGATGTATTGATTAATCAGTGTTGTTTTAGAAGGTTTTGTTATATCATATTGTATACTTATGCATAGTATGTACCAGGGTTTGTTTGATTTGTCTACTATTAATTTTTTTTTAACAGATTAAATTCATTTGTTAATATAGCCATTGTTAATTCTTTCCAGTTGGCAAAATAATTTGGGTTTATCCAGTCTATTGTAGTTTTAAGCACAGATGGTTTTATATATGTTTCTATTTCTGGGAAGTTCAATCCTCCTTGTTTCCAGGGTCTAATGTGATGAGTTAGAGCGACTTTATTCTTTTTGGGATACCATAAAAAATTTATTAAACATGAGGTTTTTTTCTTTAAGAATGCATCTTTCAGGAACTAACTGTATTGCTAATGCTATATATACTACATTTGGCAATAAGACCATTTTTATTAATTGCAATCTGTCTTCAAAAGTTAGTATAGTTTTGTTCCACTTTTCTATATATATTTTTATTGCTTCAATAATGTTTTTATAATTTATTAATATTGTTTTGTTTATATTTTTGCATAACACTGTTCCTAAATAATTTAGCGTAAGTTCTTGTTTTCCTATGATAGATTTATCTGTAACTTGTAGTTCTTTTTTCTTATTTAAAAATAGAAATTTTGATTTTGATCTATTAAAGTGTAGACCTGAAATCTTATAAAATGTCTCCATTACTTCTTCTAGCTCTCCTAATGACTCTCTGGAGTTTGATAGGGTTAATAAAATGTCATCAGCAAAAAGCATTATTTTAGATATGTACTGGTCATAGACTTCTATTCCTTTTATTCTTGGATTATTGCGTATTATTTCTGCAAGTATTTCTATAGCCAAAGCAAACAAAATAGGAGAAAGGGAGCATCCTTGTTTAGTACCTTTCATTATATGGATAGATTCTGAGGTGAAAGAACCTAATTTAAGTTAGGCTAAGTTATTAATATATATTTTTTTAGTAATAAGATGAAGGGAAGAGAAAATTCAAATAATAGTAAAGTTTTAAATAGATATTCTCATTTGAGGGAATCAAAGGCTTTTTCTATGTCAAATCCGATTACACGTGTTTTTCCATCTTCTTTATTCACATACTCTATAAGAGTAAGCATCCTTTTAATATTATCATGTATGTGCCAGTTATATAAAAATCCAGTTTGATCATTAAAATTGTTTTTGAAAGTGGGATTTTCATTCTGTTAGCTAGGATTGACATGAATATTTTGTAATCATTATTCAGTAATGATATAGGTCTGTATGAGATGCAAAGGTCTGATGGTTTATTATCTTTTAGAATTGGTGTTATAAGAGAATATTTCCACGATGGTGCTATTTTTGCTTTTGACTCGACGTCTAGCAAAGTTTTATGAAAAGGGGAGATTACTGTTGAAGGGAAGAGTTTGTAAATTTCTGTAATTATACCATCTATCCCTGGAGCTTTGTTCGATTTACTTTCTTTTATCTTGTCAACAGTTTCTTTGTAGGATATAGGTTTTTGTAGGTCTAGTTTTAAGTTTTCGGGAATTTTTTTTATATTGATAAGGTTTGTATCTAAGTTTATTTGGTTGGTATCTAAACCTTCTTTTTTGAAGTGTTCTATATAATGGAACTAAAGTGCTTCAAGGATGTCTCCTATATCTGATACTTGTTTCCCTTTCTTTTCATGATATATACTACCAATGTTATTTGCTTTAGATTGCATTTTAATTCTTGTAGATGAGTTATGTAGATATCTGGAGGATGTGGCTAATGAGTTTATTTTTAATTTTTCCAAGGCTAGACAAGTTTTGTGTGTTAGAATGTCATTATATTTTTAATTAATTACTCTATTTCTTTTTTGACTTCTGGACAATTCTGATTTTTTTTTTAGATTTTGCTGTCAAGAGTCTGGTTTGCAAGTCTATTGATCCAGTTTCCCACTTTCTAACTTTGTTTTTGTACCAGCTAAGGGTCTTACCAAATAAATATGTTTTTAATGAGCCCCAAACCATGACTCTACTGATTTATGTTGTATTATTAATTTCAAGAAATATTTGTAGTTCTAACAACATCCAAGGTCTGAATTCTTTAATTTTCCTGTATATGATGGAATTCTAGTTGAGAGGATTAAAGGTTTAAACTCTGTTTGGAGCTTCATTATCAGAGAGTCATGATCTGAGAAGGGGCATGGAACTATTGAGAAGCTGGAGATTTTTGTTTGTAAATCTTTAACTACAAATAATTTGTCTATTCTGGTTTGTGTTCCAAATATATGGTCTTTATGGGAAAATAATAAGGATTTATCATCTTTTACTTTAAAAGTGTCTATTAAATGAAATGAATCAATCCATCTTTTTAAGGATTTTGAAATAGTTGCTATGCAAAAAGACTATTTGGTGGTTTCAGAAGCTTCTAAGGTACAATTAAAGTCTCCTCACAGTATAAGATTTCCTTTATAATTGTTGGAAATAAAATCTATGTGTTTTTTAACTGTTCCTGCTCCAATTCATGGGAACTAATATAGATTAGCTAAGGTGCATATTCTGTTATTAAATTTAGTTATAACAAATGCTAGTAGACCTTCTTTGTCTTCATATTTATAAATAACTTTTGGAGTGATTATGTTTTTCTTTCAGAGAATTGATACTCATTTTGTCTTTGTTCTATAGTAGGATTGAGCTAAGACTGTATAGTCCTTATGGTTCCAAATAAAGCTATCAGTAGTCTTAAAATGTGTTTCCTGGAGAAATACTACTTGTGCCCTATTTAGATTTAAATATTTTAGTAAGTTTGATATTTTATTTGCATTATTTAAGCCATTAGTGTTTAATGATAAGAATGTTAAATCCATTTCAAGTTATTGTTGGAAGAAACATTTTGCTTCTTTTTTTTTTTTTTTTGATTATAGTAGTTACACCATATTCTCTGATAGCATTGAATGTTATTTTTATGTGTGTAAACTTGGGAGTATAATTTGATGTTTTTTCTTCTTTAAATACAAGTAGGGTTAAGTTCTGGTCAGCCTTTAAAAAAGTACTTCTATAAAACATTGATTCTAAAGTATAAAATACAAGTAAATATGAATCTCCCATTAAACATGGAATGAAAGTCATTCCTAATCCAATAGATAAAGACAGATCTATTGGATTATCACTCATGCCTTTAATCAACAATATCAACTGAGCTCCATATGTTAAATTATTATATGGAGAATTTTCTTAAAAAAGATATGAAATTCTATATTATTCTATGATTGTTCTATAGTATTTTATATATCAGGATGGAATGTTAGTAGTGTAAACAATTATTATGTTGACTTAGAAAATATCCAATATTTAGTTACCCTTAAGAGATCCCAAACATGTCAGATATGTCATTTAGGATAAATTAAATACAACAGAGGAGCATACACTAAATAAGCCAACAACAAATAGATCATTACTAAAATAATTTGACTAAAAGGACTCTGCAGGAGACAATGAGTTATTACCAATGAAATATGAATTTACTGTAGGTGTACTGTCTTCCTTTACTTTCCCACTCTTCAGCTCACCAACTTCAGCTTACACTTATGAAAAGACATGTCTTATAAGTGGTATCCTGACACTGAGTAGAGGCACCCTACATTCCAGTGTGCAGTGCTTTTACAAATTTATAGATTTACAAAGCAGAGTCTAAGAATGAACTATGATCACCCTGACAATTCCCATCCTGCATAGGACACCTCCTTCTTTCAGAATGGGTAATCGTATCAGGTTTAGAATGAATGCGAAGGAACCTACATGGTAATCTAGACTTACCTTAGGTAAGTATTAATCAAATAGTATTTAGAGCATCTTACAGAGATCTCGGGGCAGTTAGAATACTCTTAAGCCTCTCCTCCCTTGACAACAAACAGAGATTTCCCTTTTTTCCCTTGTTTTAAATCAGTCCTAATAAAAGAAATTCAGCAAACATAGGTAAACAGAAATAACATTCAGTAGTTCGTCTTGTACATGACTCGCAATCCATTAAACAAGTCAGTGACTAACATCACTTTAGTAAACATTATAAAGACAAATTAGAAATAATTTCCTAGCTCTAAATTTTCTGATAAAGCAAAAATTTAACAATAAGCTATTTTAACTAAAAGTAAAAAGCATTTCAATTTTTCCTTGCATGTATACATTTCTACTTATATTGTAGTGTCAATAGCTGTCTTTGAAATCTGTACAATACTTCACTTCTTCAAATCATTCCTTTTTCAAATCAGGTGTTGTTTTGTCAAAACAGCAACAATATTTCAAGGGCACAATTAATATTTAGACTGATGTTTCAAATAAATAACTTGTCAGTTGCCGATTGAGTTAGTTTAGAATGTATGGTTAGTGCAAATATAGCATGTTGCAAAAATAATATGTATTTTCTCGTGTGTTCTAGAGGCTGTCATATGCACGTGATGTATATAATGAAGCATATATAGAGCAGATGGCTTATGGATTCAGGTTATTAAAGTAAATTATGCTTATAAATCAGACAGTTTCATTTAAATTCACAAGTAATTTGGGGACATTTCAGTTGAGTTTTCAGGAATATGTAGTCCAATGTGAGTAACTGAGTCCACTTTTCCTCATAAACATATGTCACAATTCATTAAACAAAGCAGAGTCTAACATCTGTCTAATAATCATTATAAAGACAAAGAATAGTAATTTCATAGCTCTTCAAACTTTCTGATATTGCATAATGTTGACACTAAGCTATTTTAACTGGAAAACTAAAATATTTCAATACTTCCTTGTGAATATATATTTTTACTTTTACTGTAGTGTCAAGAAATGTCTTTGAAATGTATGCATTACTTCATTTCTTTCAAGTCATTCATTTTGCAGTTCAGATTATATTCTGTCAAAATGTCAATAGCATTTCAAGGCCACATTTAATATTTAAAGTGATATTTTAAATAAATAGCTATCAGTTACCAAGTGAGTTTGTACAGAGTGTGAGGTAACTGCAATTATACAACAACCCCCCATTAATATTCCAAAACATGCATGCTGATTGGTCAGCATGCACGTTGTAAATCAGAGTTATAGTAATAGAAAAAGGTCCGGTCGCCCAGACTTTTTCCATTAATATAACTCTTTTTTTACAGCAACGGAGAACTCCAGATCTCCGTTGTTTTTTACACACTGTAACATAGCGAGACAGCTTTAAAAAAGTAACAGAGATATTCCTATCTCTGTTACTTTTTTTAAAGGTGTCTTGCTATGTTAAACTCCTTTAACATAGCAAGACACTTCGTAAAAAACAATGGAGATCTTGCTTTCTCCATTGCTTCCGCCTACAGCTCTGATGTACTGTGTAAGCATACGCATGTGCAGTACATCAGAACTGTCACAGAATATCAGACAGCTGCAGAAGGACAGCAAGGAGGCATTATACAATGCCATTATTTAAAAAAAGTAATTATTTTTTTTCTTAAATAATGTCATTGTATAATAGCAATAACCCACTTCTGGGTGTGGGTAATGCTGGATTTCGCTTCACCCTCATGACCAAACCGCACCAACCGTGGGTAAATCCAGCATTACCCACACCTGGGTGTGGGTTATTGCTATAAGATAACATGTTGCAAAAAGTAATATGTATCTTTTCATGTGCACTAAAGACTGACAGTTTCAAGTAACATATAAAATGCAACTTGTACAGTGCAGACAGCTTGTGAAATCAGCATGTTAAACTGAGTAATACGTTTTAATCAAGCAGCTACATTTAAGTCCACATGTAGTTTGGGAACATTTTAGTTGTGTTTCCAGAAATATGTAATCCTATGAGGATAAATCATAAAATATTACAAATAGTCCTATTATGTATTTGTTTTACCTTGCTTAGGTTGTTTTTCATTTTAATAACTAAACAACATTACTTTTTCTTATTATTTGTTATCTGTGAGGCTAAATGCACTTCACAGGTTCACAGTGTCCTTAGAAACTGCAGCAATTGTTTACTATTGCTATGGCAACACAAATAGAATGTGAAGAAAGCTTCACTTCTCTTAACCAACAGTACATTTTTCCCTCCATTTTTTTTCCCAAGAGCTCTGTGTGGCCGCTCAATGCCAAAGGAAAGTCCTTCTTTTAAATTTAAAAAGTCAGGGGTCCTGATTGATAAAAAGGAAATAATATCCTCACCTTCTGTGTTTTCAGGTAATCTGAAAATCCTGATGTTATTTCTCCTCTCCCTATTTTCCAAGTCATTTAATTTATTAACCAACCAAGTGTTTTTAAGAAGCAGTTCTTTCTGTGTTTCATCTTCCTTAAGTCTGCTTTCTAAGTCATTTAGAGAAACCTCTATACCTGTTATCCTTGTCTGGTGTTGTAGCATTTCCTTGAGGGTGTCAACCTGTTTTTGACTGCTTGTTTTAAGATTTTCTAGGTTCTCTTTAAAATCATCTATCTTCAAAGACAACTCCTGCAGGATAGATGCCATCTTTGTAGTTTCTTCTTTAAGGCAGCATCCTGGTGAGAATTCCTTGAGTTGCTCATTTTTACAAGTGAATATATCTCCAAGCTTTTTGACAGAAAATTATTTGTAAAACTTCACCAAAGTTTCTAATTATGTAAATTAGACCTTTATCTATAAGATTTTATACTTTAAAAGAAAAAAAAATATTTTTCCTGTCTTATTTAACTAGTTATATGGAGCTCTAAAATACTGCTGCTTTTAGTTAACCATTCAGGCTCCGCCCCCAGTGCCTTCTTTTTGATGATGTGTGTTATGCTGTCTGTGGAACACAGATTAGATGTAAGAGTTGCCCTGCAATGTCTGAATGGGATAATCAGAAGTTCGTGAAACAGTATCGTGTGTATAAAGTATTTATGGTAGAGCAATTTTGGTGCACAATAAAAACTGGTTTTAGCATTAATACTTTAGATGGGAGTGGGGAAGCTGTAAAATTGTGGGAGTTGCTATCTGTGTAAGAGAGCACTGACCAAGGGTGTCACTTTTTGATAAAGCTTTTCACAGTTAGAATATTTTGCATCAAAACAAAAAATATTCAGTTTATCACTGTCATAGCACCAACTCATAGCAAGACTGTTACTATGGTTAATTTCAGAAACAAATCAATCTTAATAGAGGATTATGTGAACTAAGGCAATACATCACATCATCAAATTTCCATTGGAACAAAGAGGGAATTAAAGGTCCACTGCACAGAAACATAACTATTTCCTAAACAGTGAGTCCTGTAGGGGATGTTCTTTTATCTTAGGACATGTCAGAGCAATATATTCTTGAAGAAACTGCCTGCAAACATATAGAAATACTGCTCATTATTTTTACAAATATGGGAAAATGTCAAACAGACTAAACCATTAATGATTGCGAGCAGTACTAGCCTTACTTTCTGTGTTTTGTAACTAGTATGTTAAAAATAATCAATCAGGGCAGTTAAATACACTTTATAAAAATATAAATATAAAGCCGTCACTTATGAAGGTGTTACCTCTCCTGAATTTTACTCTCTCACTGACAATCTAGAGTCTACTAGGCATTTCAGCAAAAGACAGAGAATATACTGTCATAAATATAATGCTGAGGCTAAACAAGTGGTTTGAAGTAAACAAAGTACTTCAAGTAATGCCTTGGCAAATGCAAAAGATGGACAGTAATGAGCACAGATGAGGTACACTAGAAATCAAGCAACTCCATCAGCAGTTCAGATTTGTTAACAATGTGAAGTATGAAACTTTTAATATCTGACAATATTAACTGCAATTAATCCTCAGTGATTTATATGAAAAGTCAGTGGACATTAACAATCAGCAAACCAGTGATAGTAAAGGGGGGGGGGCTTGCAATGTCCTGCATGCAATATTTTTTTTCATTCATTTGCACACAAGGTGACATCTGAGGATCTGTTCTCTCAACAAATTGGCTGACTGTATGTGTGTGTGTGTGTCTGTGTGTGTGTCTGTGTGTGTGTGTGTGTGTGTGTGTGTGTGTGTGTGTGTGTGTGTGTGTGTGTGTGTGTGTGTGTGTGTGTCTGTGTGTGTGTGTCTGTGTGTGTGTGTTTCTGTCTATGTATATGTGTTTGAGTCTGTCTGTCTTTACATGCTTCTGAATGCTCTAGAACCAATTAAATATGCTATAGCAAGCTTGAAACATGAGGTGGGTGAACTATTTTACATCAAAAATATAAAAGCAAATACAAAACAGTTTAACAGATAGTCCATTCGTTGAATGCAATAATGCCTTCCAGAGCATGTGTTACTACGGACATAATGCCCTTCTATAGAGATGCAATACCAAATATTCCTGGGTATTTGTTATTTATACAATAAGACACACCTTATCAGGAGTTATTGCTTACTTAAAACTACATCACATGTTATCACAGCTGTTAAGGTGTACTTTGTTTGTCTAGGGATAACAGCTCATTAGGAATCAGGATAATGCAAGAAAAAAAGAATCAGCATTTATATACCTTGACAGATGTCCAAGTGGATGTTTTTTTTTAGGAGGGGGGGTCGGTGTGTGATTAAAATAGCTATTTTTGCCCTACCTGCATATTGTTAATCTTGGATGGTCCTACCACACCTGGACAAACCTGTCTACTGACCCCAATCCTACTGGGCCATATCATTGAAGGTGTACAAAACACTTCTGTCACATTTTCAAGGTGTGTCAGTGGCATGTACTGGTTGCTCATACTCCTTCATGACTTCTGCTTCTCATAAGGAAGGTGTTGCTTTCTACCCCCAATATCTTGTTTTAAACAAGATAAGCATCATATTATCTCTTTGTAATAGAGTGTCTAAATAGTCTGGTTGTATTTCATTCCCTGTTGTTCTTTACTTACATTCCCTGGTGTTAATAAGAAAATCAATGTAGGAGTTTTATTGTTCGATCTGCAACCCATCAGTAATTAAAATGGAAAAGAGTCTTACATTTGCAATGGCATATTCCTATATTCCAGTAAAGCTATGTGTGTCCTTGCATGATGGACATTTTTAATGGTTTGTTCTTTCTTCATAAGAATATAAACTGTTCATTCATTCATTTCAAATTGACGATTAGATTACGAAGAGTTAGAACTTGCGGTCACATGTAAGAATTCTAATTCTTGAAATAATATCTTGGCTCCCATATTTGCATATTATAAACAATTATTAGACACTAGTGTGCCTGTCATCCCATGCTGAAAAACTTAATTTGTAGTACATTCATCATCATTTTACTTGTAGTGTCTGTTAAATTCTCAGTCCCAGAACATTTCAGGTAGAACCAGCACAAATGATAGACACACAGTCTTGATATGCAAACAAAATATGTCTCCACTTTAATCCAAGAATCTCCTGAAAATTAATATATATATAAATCATGTCTTATTATATTTATTTATTTATTTATTTTTCTTTTGCTAACTGGAGTAGAATGGTGTTGCAAATCAACATCTTCAGGTTCAGCCGAGGAGGGGGGGCATCTATAAGAAAAGACACAACACACCTTAATGAAACAGCATTATTAGTGTAGGAAAAATTTCAATATCAGAAAATGCATGTCAGTTAAATGCATCATATTGCTGTATTTCTAGTTACAACAAAAATGTAAGATAAAACAATGAGCAGAAAAAAATGAAAAAAAAAAATGATTTAGCAAATATACACTATTTACAGTATGTACAAAAAACAAAGGAAAAAACAGAATAAGAATGATAAGTATAGAGGAAGAGAAGAGAAGAGAAGAGAAGAGTAATGGGATAGTTTGAAGAATTGGGTCAGGTGAGATGGGGTGGAGGTGTCATATAGTGGAATAAAATATCAATTGGCATCTGGCCTTATGGTACAGAGGGATAAAGCCCTTTCTTCACTGCAGATGACCTGTGTTTGAATAATGACTCAAATGCAGAATGAACTGAATGGGGGAAAGATGAAATTAAGTGGCTGATGTAGGCATGCCCATCCTGGGGGGAAAAAGGCCGCATAGGCTCACTTCAATATGAATGTATGTATGAACCTGGTTACTTCCATGTTTTAAGTGGTATACTGCTTAGACAGGAAGTTGCACATGCATTAATGTTCACATGCATCTCCTGGAAGCAGTGATTTCAGAGCTTGCAAGGCTACATGGGGTGGCGAAGGTTAAAGCACACTCTTCAGCAGCCTTCTTTTCTTCTCATCTTCCCTGGCCATGAATTGGATTGGGCTTGGGGGTGGGGTTGAGTCAATTCTGGTAGACCAAGAGATCAAGGGGAGGAGCTAGTGGCAGCTGATGATTAGATGTAGGGAGGAGGAGGAAAAAATAATCTTAGTTCTATAATGTGCTGTTGGTGTTCTATCAATAGGGGATAACAATAAAAAAAAATGTAGTTGAGTAACATTGGGTAAACTCGGGTAACATTTACAAATATATTTTCCAAGCAGGTGTTTTTAAGTTGGTGTCTGAATTTCTGGAACAGAGAGGTTTCTTTTTGAGGAGCTAGAAAAGATTCAATTAATTAGAGATGCTATTAGTTCATAGGTTCATAAGTAGGTACTAGGCTATTGGCCCAATGGCCTATATAAGCCTAGCCAAAAAGGTACCCTAGCTTTTGCCACCCAAGAACATTATTTTCCTGAGCCCCTGTCAAGCAGAGCCACAGAGGTGATCCCCGGGGTGAATTTCCTATTTCCCATCCAATCATCAAGATTTTTCTTGAAGAGTGCTAATGAGGAGTTTTGTATGATATAGATAGGTAGTTTGTTCCAGAGTATGGGAAGTCTCTGGGACAGGAATCTATCTCTCCAGTATGTTCTGTTTATTGTAGTGACATGGTTTAGATCCCCTAGAGTGTGTAGCTCGGAAGGATTGGGATTTCTTTAAGTCGAGCATGTCCAACAGCTCTGGGTTTGACATACCTTTGTATGTTAGGCAGAGATCGCCTCTGAGTAGGCGATATGCGATGGAGTAAAGCTGGAGTTTTTTGAGACGATCAGCGTAGGGCATCTGTTTGAGGCCAGTAATCCTCTTTGTGAGGTATTTCTGTGGCCTTTTCCGTTATTGTAGATGTCTTGTGAGGTACATACCAAAAGGGGTGTTGTACTCCATAATGGGTCTAATGAGTGACGAGCAGAGGGGAAGAAAGTAGTGGAACAAGTAAAAAAAAAAAAATGATAACAGTGGTTAGTGCACAAAACCCTATTTCATGGTGTGGGTGTGCTCAAGGGGACAGGGTGTTTTGGCCTCAGATTGTTAATAGCTGTTCTTTTATTATGAAAAGTGAAGAAGTTGCACATTTGTAGACATATAAGTTTATAAGTTAGATGTGAGATGAGCAATGTGCTCTATTAATAACAATTTTGCCTTTGCTAGGACTGAATAGTGGTGATCAGTTTATTCTGCCAGGGTTATAAAACTGGAGAAACTTTTTTTCATTGACACATTAGACTACAGCTGGAAGACCATATTTCAAATGTGTCATAAGACTCCTTTCCCAAAACCCAGTTTACCATCTGGTGAGAGAAAGTGTGATGATTTTTACCCTGCACATTAACAAGTTAAATTTAGATTTAGATTTCAGTCTTCAGTTATTTTCAAGGTCTTTCTTGCTGCTAGCATGAGAACCATTGTTCCTGTAGATGACCATAGCACTTGTGCACAGAAGTACAGGTCTTACGTATTCTGTAAAATTATTGTGAGAATAAGAGTGGTGATTGAACTGTTACTTGTTAGAGACTTTTATTGAGTACGACAAGGGTAAAGAGGAATTTTCTATTTGAACTTTAAAAAAACTCAGTCAATAAGGTTTTGAACCATAAGGATGAGTCTGTGCTGATACTACCTGCATATGCTTCGTTCAGTATGTCATGGTCATCTGGCTCTAACACCTTTGCGAGATCAGTGAAAACTGCACTAGTAAGAAAACCTTTGCCCATGTTAAGTAAGTATGTTATTTGTTGAGGTATAAAGGGCAGTCCTACTGCTTTGGGCTGATTAAAAGTTAAACAGTTGTGGGGTTAGAATGCTATATTTTGACATCATAAGTAAAGTGAATTTAGGTTTTTAAAAAAAAGCTTTCTTTGGGTTGGCAGAATTGATATGTTTGTGAACTCCTTTGTATCTGCATTACATCTACAGCTTGGGAAGTTTGGGGCCGAGTTTGCTATAGCTTCTTTATAGATATTTGGTATTATATAATTTGCAATTCTGAGGTTATAGATATGTAGTAATGGCAGTATGAGATTCTCTTTACATACATACATATACACACACACACACACACACACACACACACACACACACACACACACACACACACACACACACACGCACACACACACACACACACACACACACACATGCACAAACACTCACACACACAGAGACACTATGGCAAAATATTATCTGATTCTGCGCAAGGGACAGAACTGATATGTTCTACTATTTTTTGTGATATTTTTTGCTGGGATTCTTTTGAAATGAAATAGAAGGGTTTAGACAAAGGCAAAGTGTTGAGAAGGGAACATAGGAGTTGAGGTGGGGTGGCTGGAAGGGTGGAGAGTTCTGTAAGGAAGTCAGTGGGGTATAAGGGTTGATGTTGCTTGTAATATGTAACTATGACAGGTCTCATTGTTGACAGTGACTCATAATGCTTTTCAGAAAGTTCTGTGTTCTTTCTGTTTGTGTCTGTGAGTTTTGTTTACTTTGAATGAAGTCAGCTTTGTGCTGCCTCATCACTTTTTTTAGGGAGATTTTCCAGACAGTTGAGTTTTTCTTTATTTGAGACTGGATTCCATTTTCATTAGTGCAAAGTTGAGTGCCTTGATGTATGAAAAGATGGTAACTCTTTGAAAACCATCTGTTGTGATCATTGTTAAGTGGCTTGGAGAATAAGGGAAATGTGTTTGTTTTGCAGAAGTAATAACAGATTTGTTAAACTCAGTTCTACATCATTTGGGATATCATTGGCTTGCATGCTTGGTCATGTAGCTTTGGAGAGTACATCTGTTGATGCTGATAGTTTAGGTTAGTTTTCAGGCAGACGATAGTAATTGATGGGGAAGTTTACAACATTATGCTTCAGAGAAAATGTGATGGAGGAGGGGACACTAAAGCTTGGGTGCAGGAGGTTGAAAGCAGATGTCATATTTGTTGAGTTAGTGACCATCAAGTCCAGGATATAGTCTTCCTAGTCTGAAGTAAAGTTTGATGAGTTCTTTAATTATCTGTGTGATTTCAAGATCAAAAATCTTCTGTTGGATTATAATTATTAAAAGGGTTGAATACAGCACTAATTATAAATGTACTGCTCAATGTAAAACACATTTAGAGAGCATTTAAAATAGCATAATAGCCTTTGTTTCATTTAACAATTTCTAATGGTTACTGATTTGTTCTTGCAAATATTTCTCCCTAAACTGTGTACAGACTACTTATTTGTCATACGGTACAAGCCTTTTAGGTAGCTAATTTCTTCTCTTTAAAATGTATGATTGCATTTTTATTGAGGAAATTTCTATCATGGCTTCCCTCTTGTAATCACTTCTGAGACACTTCTCAAAGCATCTCTACTTCCCAGTGATTCTAAGTATACAACTTAAAATCTTTCAGGTTCTTTTCAGTCATAGGTAGCTAAAGGACTTTCAAGTCACCTTCCCTTTCATCAGTAAGCAAATTGTATTGCTGTTACATATAAAATGGACTTGGCATATCTGCTATAGACATTGCTTTGTACACCCTGTACTTTTCAAGTAAGTCATATTTCCAAAATTTAAACAACAGTCTCTGTAAGTCTGGCTACTGCGTTGTGCACGTTGTCATAGTCTGTAGACATTTTCTCAGATATAATCATGGCAACTATTTTTTTCTGTCCAAACATATCTTTCTATAAAAAATCTGGACCAATAATCAAACAGTATATCTTGTTGAAGACTCTCAATGAAAAATGTCATGTGCTTATGACAAACTATGTAGAAATCAAAGAAATCTTTGACTTCTTATGGGTGAAATTAAAGTAAATTGGTGATCTTCTTTATCAGACCATTTGTAAACATCAAAAAGTAACATCAAGTGCAGTAAGTTATTTTATTTATTACCATGTCAGACTCACCTCTCTCCAGCTGTATATAGTTGATAATGTTCTCTTTTGATAACTTTATGAAGATCTTGTGCAGCAATGCAATTATACATCCTATCTGGTTTCAAAACAGTAACCATGTTGTTTTCCTTTTCAAGTAATTTCAGTTTGTTTCTTAATCACATATACCTTGGTTTCAACTCTTTCTTCATTCTACTGCTCAAAGCTACTGCCATTTTATTTGGAGCTCCTAATATTTGTATCACTGTAGGAATTACTGAACCCCTAAATCGCTGCATATTTCAAAATGTCTGTTCCCAAAATAATGGATAATTTTGACTAGTTTTGACATTTGCATATTAAAGCCAGTATCTCCATGCAATTTTCAGGACATGTTACAGACATAATTTTTTTCAAGACACCCTTGGACTGTACTCCTAGCCTTAAAGGCAAAGGAGAAGCTACATTTTGAATTTTAATTAAAACAAGTAAACATAGATTTCATTTTCAAGCTTTAACTTATACAATGAATAAAAAAAAAATCACTTTTTCAGAGAACCACATACCTTTCTAGGCCCCAAATCATAAAAATATAATATATTTATGTTTTTATAGCTTTTTTAACTTTACACCAGAAAAAAATGAAAGCAATACTTTTGTTTACAGACTTTTTTAAAATGTTTTAGCTGATCATTTTCCAAAAGTAAATCATTCAGAAATTCACCCCCAAAATTATAATAACAGTATCTCTCAAAGATTTTGAGATTACCCCACTTTTATGTTGCTTTGTACAGTCTAATTTGACTTAAGGAATACAGACAACAGAATCTCAAATAAGGGTCTGCTTTTCATAACAAGTAAAATATCTATATTTTTTTATAAGATAAAATGTCAGAAAACATACATTTTCTGAAATGGAGTACTATTTGTGGTTTTCCTTTCTAAAGAATAAACTGACATCCATCAGATACTTAATGAGTTTGCTGTCCTAAAAAAAAATGTTTATGCTTACTGTCAACCACATGATAAAATGGTGTGACCAATTGGCTATATATGACTGCTGGTGGTGCCTAGCAACTGTCAATCATATGATAAAAATGGGGTGACCAATTGGCTATATATGACTGCTGGTGGTGACTAGCAACTATCAACCACATGATAAAAATGGGGTGACCAATTGGCTATATATGACTGCTGGTGGTGCCTAGCAACTGTCAATCATATGATAAAAATGGGGTGACCAATTGGCTATATATGACTGCTGGTGGTGCCTAGCAATGAAGGAGCAAAGGCATGTAACTATATGGAATCTTTCCACAAGTTGTACCAGGTAATAGCTCATGGTCCTTTAGCTGCAAGATGCTCTTATCTGGTAATTCCATGTGTAAAGGTAAATCTAAAACTTTATCTTCATTTAATGTATGTTACCACACATCAGTCAAACTGGAGGAATATCACTAAAGTAAATACATTTTCATTGACTCCAAAAGTTGATTATGCATCTAATTATATAATCCATTCCTCTCTTTATTTTCTAAAATAATAATAATAATAATAATAATAATAATAATAATAATAATAATAATTAAAAAAAAACATGTTGGGGCAGTTTTAAAGGAACAAACATAAAACAAAACTATGACATATACAAGGTCAGAACATGTATATAATTCTGTAGACTCTTTAACAATGTGTGTCAGTGAAATGTTTTCACATTATCATATTCAAGGGACTTGACTTCTTCCCTGTGAAGAACATGCAATACTTATAAACTGAGCCATATGTATCACACAGTTAAACACACATGATCAGCTTCATCAAAAACTATTGAAAACATCATAGTAATACTAATGGAAGTAAATTATTTTGTGTTTACATATTGAATCTGTAGTCCCTATATGGCCGACAACCCAAGTACTTTCAGTTTCGGCACTGGAGCATGCATTCCAGTTTACTAATGTCCTGATTAGTTCTGAAAAAGATTCCTTCTTGAGTTTAAATTAACATCATTGAGAAAACACATATGAAAAACATACAGGATAATTAGATAGGCCAGTGCCTTTTAATAAGCTGCCCAGTCCAGAAACCATTGCTTCCATAACTAATTATAGACTTAATATCTTATGATTTTGCCTTTCATGTCCTCTGCAGTGCAGCAAGGTTTCCACAGTGGTTGCTTCTGCCTAGTACTTGGTTATTTGATTCCCTGTGACATAACCTGTTATGCAAATCAACATATTTTTCCTACATATTTGGTGATAGCAGGTAAAACTAAAAGTGCAGGGCATTCAAAGAAAATAAGTCCCTGAATAGGGAGGTAACATGAGTACCATCAATAACATTAGTAACACTTGCGTTTAAAAAGGCAGTGTTAAACAGTTCTGTCAGTGCAGTAATTTAAGGTTCCAATCATTTCAGTTCAAGAATTCTCAGACTTATAAAGTTCATTTCTATTATCTGTGCAAATTATACATAAATCATCCATGAATCAATGCACCATTTATAGAAAAGGAAAAGGCATTCACAGGTCAATCATAAATATATTTGACTTCAAAATACTACATAGAATATCACTATAGATGGGTGCAAAAGTTGTTGTACAACATAAATATAGGACTTTGTTTTAATCAAAACTGTTGTCTCTAGCTTCATCAAAAAAAACACTGAAAACCTCAATGAAAACATGACCAATATTCTGTCCTGCTAAATGTTATAGAAGTGTTTAAAGATTGAATATCTAGGGTGCATATGTACATCCACTGACTTATTGAATGTTTCCTACTGGTTGTAAAAAATCGCTAATAACCATAAGGCAACAGCTAACCCAAGACACGAGGAATTTCCGAAAACCTCTCAAAGACTCAGAACTAAGCTCCATAAAACCCCTCAAGATATGAATGCTCAAATGGGGTTTGAAAAGGGTTATACTTAAACCTTGAATCAGAACAACTCACAACTCACACTCAGATAAATTACATAGTTAAATTCCCACCATCTTTAACACATGTTAACTTAGTAGCATACTTAATCCAGAGTAATCTAAACCTACTAAAAAAACAACAATTTTCCCCAAACAACACCAATGATATTTCACCTCAACTAAATTTATCTTCTAACACTCTTTCATCTTCTCTTACAACAACTATCACTTCAGCTCCAAACCTTATTACTCCAAATTTCTCTCTTCAACCAGTCTCCATTACTTCCTCTTGAATACATCAAACTAGCCACTGATGCCATAGCCTAACCAGTTACCATTAATCATTAATTAATCTATCATCAAGTCATATACTCCAATATTATGGAAAATGTCTTGCATTATGCCACTACGCAAAGGTAGTAATTCAACTGATGTCACTAATTTTCAACCCATTGCTATCATGGCTCCTCTATCCAAAATATTAGACAAATGCATACACAAGCAACTTATCAAATAACTTTTAGAAAAAAACTCTTCTAACTTCCACTCAGCATGGATTCAGGCCAGCCAATAGTAAACACCCCTGCTTTCCTTCACAGATAGAGTAAACAAAGCCAGAGACTCTGGGAACTTTTTTTCCACATTATTCATTGATCTCTCTAAAGCTTTTGATAACATCTCACATCCTAAACTCCAACAATGTTTGTCCAGCCTTGGTCTCTCATCCTCCTCAATCAATTGCTTTAACAGGCATCTATCAAATAGGCAACAATCTGTATAATGGCAAAGCTCCCTATCATCCTGCCTCCCAAATATTATTGGTGTCCCCCAAAGTTCCATACTTGGGCCATTACTCTTTAACATTTCCATAAATGACATTCACACTACATCCTGTAGTAGCTCTTTAATTCAATATATAGATGATTTCACTATTATTCATGCCTCACAGAACCTAGCCCACCTACAACAAATAATCCATCAGGCTTTCTCTTCTCTGGAAACATGGTAAAATGATGCTCAACTACCATTTTAACCCCCAAAAAACTAAACTTCTTCAGTTCACACCTAAATCCTGTCAAGTGGACAAATAAAACTTTAAAATCCAGTCCTATAACAAAATTTTAATTGAAGTTGTCTTGTTTACCAAACACCTCATTGTAATTGTTAATGACAATCTAAAATTTGATCTCCATATTCATGATAGCATAAAGAACACACCAAAAATTAGGCATGCTATACAGACACAAAACTTATCTAAACAAACTGACCAAACTGGATTAGCCTACACCTACCTATTATCCTCACTCTTCTGTGGTGTACCTTTTCTCACCAACCTCCAAGTCTCGCTTAAGTCCAAACTTGAATCTTGTTATAATAAAATAGTTACGTTTGCTACCAACTCTACACATCTTACCCATCATTGCATTCCCAACATTGACTTGCTCTGTTACAACAGCTACTCTGCCTGCAGCTCATAACTGTCCATACCATAGTTTACAAACCCACTTCCTGCCCAGCCCTTCTCAGTCTTCTCCAAACCTATAATCACATTTGATCTCTTTGATTTGAAGACACACAATTCCTCACACTATACAAACCTAAAAATTCTGCTTGTAAAAGTCCCTGCTTCTTTTCAGTAGCGAAAGCCTGGAATAATCTCCCTACAAACATCAGACTTATCTCCAATTATATTGCCCATAAACAAGCTCTAAAAGAATTCCTCAGTAAAGCATGCATCTGTTCCTGCTCTAATCTTGGTTAAAACTCCACTTTTCACCCATTTCTGTCTTTTCTCCTTTACTACATTGACCCTCACATACCTCATTGCTACTTCCCTCCCCTGTCTACCTAAACTAAGTTCTAACTTTCTCTGTTACTGATGTCTTCATTTTAGACCAATACAATATTGACATATACATTTCACTCCTATCACTATATCTTTTAACCTATTCCCTAGTTACACATTCACATTCCCCTTAACTCCACATATTAACACCTCTCACTACTTTCTCCTCACCGCTCATCTATTTTTTTTTCCTTTTTCTTCTGCCTCCCTGTAACAGTCATTCCTATATGACCTCCTTCCCTATCAAGCTTAGTTATTCTTTTCTCTTTTCTGAAGAACTTATTCTTACTACCTAACCTCTTCTTTATTTTTAGTTATTCTTATGTTCATTCTACTAATAGGTTCATAGGTTCATACTAAGCTATCTGCCCTAGGGCATTTTTAATCCTAGCCAGAGTGTGTTTGGCTTTCACCAACCATTTTAAATTAATTTTGCTATGCCCTTTTTCGAGGTTAGTATACTGTGCCTCTGTTTAACAGTGACACAGAAGTGATACCCGGGGTAAACCTACAATCTCCCATCCACTCATCAAGATTCCTCTTGAAGAGAGTCAATGAGGGACTCTGCCTAACCTGGACTGGGATTTTATTCCAGAGTGAAGGGAGCCTCTGGGTTATGAATCTGTCCCTCCAGCATGTCCTATTTATTTCAGTGCTGAGCTACAAGTCTCTCGAGCGCGTAGCTCAATTGGATTTGGATTTTCTGAGGTGCAGCATGTCCATTAATTCTGGGTTGGACATGGCTTTATACGTCAGGCACAGATAGGCTCTGAGCAGGCGGTATGCCACTGAGTAGAGCTGGAGCTTCTTTAACCGGGCAGCATATGGCATCTGTTTGAGCCCTTTGATCCTCTTGGTGAGGTACTTTTGGGGTCTTTCCAGTTGCTGCAGGTGTCTGGTAAGGTACATCCCAAAAGGGGCATTGTACTCAATTATGGGCCTGATGAGGGATGAGTAAAGAGGCTCGATGACCTCCCCTGATCTAGATGTGAATCCCTTCATGATTAGGTGGGCTATATAAAATGTTTTTCTAACCACTTCAGCCACGTGGTTGTCAAATGAGAGATTGCTATCAACTTGGGTCCCCGGGTCCCTAATTGCTTCTTCCTTACTTAATGGATTACCACCTATGTGGTAATTAGTGGGCACTTTGTTTTTGCCAAAGGGTATGACTATTCACTTTTTGGTGTTTAGCTTGAGGCCATGGCTCTGGCACCAGTTGTCTGTTTCTATGATGCCCTTTTGGAGGATGCTTGTGTCGGCTGGAGAGTCGATTATGGCGCCCAGTTTACAGTCATCTGCGAACTTGGTCAGCCACAGTCCTTCCGTGCTGGCCTGTACCTCCGAGAAATATATACCGAACAAGAGAGGTCCCAGGACTGAGCCTTGTGGGACACCACTTGTAACTGGTTTGGAGTCTGACATGGCTCCAGCAATTCTAACCATGTGGGTTCTGTCCTTGAGCCAGTTTGCAACCCATCTAGTGACATAGGCTATGCCTATGTCCCTGTCATCGACATCAAATGTTTCACTTTTGCTGTCAGGAAATTTATGTCTATATGTCAAGAATGTATATATCTAGGCTTGTTTTAACACTGTACTTTGTAACAAATTTTCCTATTTCTCTTCTAACGCACATACTATAATATTATACTGCATTACACTGAATTTTTGTCTTTTTTTTTTTTTTTTTTTTTTTTGCTATAACTATTTTATTACATTTTTTAAGCAATATGGAGTTTTTCTACTCAGACCTACACTGAAAATGGGCACATAGAACCCAACTCAACTTTTCTGGTTAATAAATGTCAATAAATAAATAATATTTTGTAAATAAATATATCTGGGGGCTTGGGTATTTCAATGACAGCTGATATCTCATTTGGTTACTTCTGACTCCATCTAAAACTGACAACTGCAGAAATGAATCGATTTGTTTATTATAATTTGAAGTAGGGTCCAGGCATAAATGTATAAAATTTGTGATTATTGAGTTGAGACATAGTTTTATTATACTAAGAATCAGTGTCACAAGTCACTACCACTTTTTATCAACTGAAATAATATAAAACTCTGCATTCTTATAATCTTTATTTAATTGCTTCTAATTATAGCCAACATATTTAAATAACTGATTAGAACATGCCTTAACCCGTTTTTTTAAATATTAAACTAGATGATGATGGTAAAGAGAGAAACTAGAATAGGGTAATGAAAATCTGCCAGCCTATTAGAAACATCCCTCTCCCTGAATAAGTACTTTAAATACAGTTACTTAAAAAAGTCTTTCAGATCAAAACGTTCTGATGCATAGAAGTGTTTCAACTTATTACTTTATTAAATATGTTAATTTGGTCTGTAATTAATGCAACAGGATACATATTCATTAATAAACCATCACTGTCATGAGGACATCTGTGGTGGTATAGAGGGATAAAGCCCTAACTACATCTCAACTGACCCAGGTGGGAGGGCACTCATCACTGACTCTCTCCCTTAGGCGAGGCATGGTTCAAGGAGAGGAGTTGCCCTTGAACTTGAGTGGCAAGTGCGGAAAGTAAGGCAGGGGATGGGTATGGCATTTAAGACCCCCTCCCAAGACAGAAGTAGAGACAGCCAAGCCCCCAGGATGCTCCTAGTATAAATGATCATCCCCAGCAATATTGGAGCAAGTCATGGGGGTAGAGGACAAGCTGTTATATCCAGTGTGGAGACAAAGCATTCAGGGCCAGAGTGGTAGAAATGATGCCCCAGTAAAGAACCCAAATTAAAAAAAGACACCATAGTGTGTTAGAGATTATCAATATATATGGTTATATCTCTGAGATAGTATGATATTTTAGTAAAATGATTTGCTTTTATTTTCTTACTAGGTGAAAAGATAATAAAACAGCTGCATATAAAGAGCAGTATTCATAAATATTGCTGAGAACTAGAACAAGGCTGGTATTCAACAAATCTCTGTATCAATTCTGTACAATTTCAGTAAGACCAGTACACAATGGGGAAAGATCATGCACACCATTGTGTAAGCATAGTAACTCATGCTCAGAGTACATATGCCAATCACACCCTCTTAATCGTATGAAATTCAGAGTCATTACCACTGGAATGCAAACTGGGCCCAGTATTATAATGTATGGAAAAACAACCATATACAACTAATGATGCAGTATGCCTGAGTGCCACAAAATAATAATAATAATAATAATAATAATAATAATAATAATAATAATAATAAAACAACTATGTTTTACAGCTGGGAAATCTTTACTGGCTACACTGCTTTCTATGGTACAGCCAATCTGCTACCACAAGCTACCTTGGCCCACCCATAAGCAGTCATTGATAAGGTCTAGGGGCTCACAACTCATAAGATCCTCTCATTAACATAATTTGGCAATAACCACTAGTCCACACTCATTCCTAATGGCTGTGATGTCTTTAAGAATCACACTGAGATATTACAGCAGAGAACCGCTGTGTGGTACAATGAAGTTGCTTACGTTGTAGTATACCTTAACAAGAAGCTACACACAGCTACTTTTTAAGGAGGGTTTACTGTACCTATGTGACTTACATCACTGATCTGTGCAGAACAATCAAACTATACAACACTACATGGCATTCTGATCACAGAATGCCCTAGTACACATGCTAGTACTATGTTGTCCTGTACACCATTCAGTACAAAAGTACGATAAAAGGTAATATGGCTGTCATTGGCCGGCCACTCATGTTAGGGCTTACTGCTTGCATTAACCTTTTCTGAATCACAGCCATAATACACAGCGGCAGATTTAATTCATACAGCATAAATGCTGTTGCCTCCCTTAATAAACCAACTAGACACAGCAGCATATAAGTGGTGTAGAGGATCTCACTACTAATTTCTTTCTTAGCACAATTTCTACCAGCATGATAAAAAATGTATTCAAAAGGTTAAACACACCTTTCATGCAGCCTATAATCTTCCAGTAAAATGTCTAAAAATAGAAAGCAGATAAAAAATGATGTTAACCAACACGGCAGTAAAAGCAAAGAAACAGCCTTTAATACGTGATGAAATAAAACAAACAAGAATAATGGCAAGCAGTTTCATGGTCTATAAGAACTGCTTCATCAGACCATTCAAGGAAACAACACAGCAGATTAAAAAGTCACAATCAGCAAAACAAAACAAGTAAATGCAAGCACATGACAAAAGGTACCTGCCCACCTTTCAGTGACAAAAAAGCTCATTCATAAAACATCAACCACTCATGTTGACATCTTAGGTCACGTGACTTCAAAAGGGGTTTCACAGATGAAACCTCATTCAAGCCTGGACATACATCAGCTTTAAAGAGAAGAATCCAGCGTAATTCAGCACACAAAGTCTTGTTTACAAAATCACCTCCACTAATAGCATCAAGAACTTCCAGAACTGTACATTTAAACCAGTATTCCAGATCTGTTTCACACAAATGCTTTGCTAAAGCATTTTAACCCTCAAATTATGGATATCCGCAATATGTTCTAATATCCTCTCTTTAAGAGATCTGTTAAACTTTTCAATATAAAAACAATCACATTTTTGGCAGTTCACATAGTAAACACTATTATTGGTTATACAGTCTGCATAGAAGTTCAGATCAGTAGCAAAATTCAAGGTCCAATGTAAAATAGTCATAGTGGTATTAATATATTTGCATGCATTGCAGGACCCACAAAGGAAGGTACCAGTGTGCTGAGACAATATATCTTTGTGAAAAAAATGTTTATAGCAAAGCACATTTCAGGGACTTGTTATTATTTCTGTGTTGGAAGGAAGCCGTCTATCTTATCAGTGAGAGTGGTAAGCATTAAGTAGCTGTAGTAAGAATCTTTGTGTTCAACATCTTTGTATCCTGTACAGGAAGGGTTAAAATGTGAAACTGCATTGCGTGCAAAGAAATAAGCTAAAATGAGTTGTTTTTCTTGTAAGGAATTTGCTGACCAGAAAGGAATGCACAGATGCTACTTTGGTCCAGGCACAGGCCTATCTTGGGACTGACCTCTGACCAGAAAGGAATGCACAGATGCTACTTTGGTCCAGGCACAGGCCTATCTTGGGACTGACCTCTGACCAGAAAGGAATGCACAGATGCTACTTTGGTCCAGGCACAGGCCTATCTTGGGACTGACCTCTGACCAAGGAGGAGTGCATAGATGTTACCTTGATGTAGGCACCAACTTATCTTGTGTCTGACTTTTTACCATCTAAGGCTCCACTGAGTGAATTTATAGCCTTGACTGAAATTCCTTGTCTAGTAACCAGCTGCTGAGTATGCATGAAAGAGGGTATAAAAACCCATGTAAAGTGTGTAGAAATTAGACTGCTGACAACCAAGAACTTTTTGTGGCAGATCTCCATGCATGTTAAATAAACTCTTTTGGCCTACCTTTTTGCTGCGTGATTCTTCCAGTATATGTTAAGAGTATTAAAATCTTTTGACATTTCTGGCGCCCAAGAACGTGGGGCCACCTCTTCACGGTACGAATCGCATAAGAGGGACTGAAAAACCTGTACAGGAAGGGGAGAACGAATCTTGGGCTCCCTTGAACGGAAAGACCTCCGACAAAGAAGTCGTAAGTAGAGGCCAGTCACTCTTAGATTCGATCCGTGGGACGGTGACGAACGAGGGCGGAAGATCCGCAGTAAGGTAAGCCTTTTTTTGTAAAAGTTTTTTTAAAAAGGGACTAGTCATAAAGGAATTTCTTTTGTTTAAAATTTTACAAAAGACCGGTAGAGATCTCAGGGAAAGGAAACAGTTTTTCTTTTAAATAAGAAAAATGGGAACAGGAAGCAGTTGTTGTGTTAGGAAGGGCTGCTTAAATAAAAGGACTGAGGATGAGGAATATATGTTTAAATTACATCCAAAAAACTTGAAATATATAAAAAAAATGGAAAAAAGACTATGGGTTTAGTGGTACCTTAAATAAATCAGAATGTCAAAATCTAGTGAGAGACCTGCGCAGGGACACAGGAGGTAAGGTTAAGAAACAAAAAAAGGTAGGATTTCCTCAAGCACAGAAATGGTTAGAAGAAGCTAATAAGAGATATAAGGAACAATTTTCAAATAAGGGAAGTAGTGACTCGAGTGCAAAAGGTGCATTTTTTGTCCACAAAGAAGATGACGAAACATCTATTGTCTGTCGTAAACCGACAGCCCCACCCTTGTATCCAGAAGTCCCTAAAGACATGGTTAGTCCACCCCAGTATCAGGAAGATGACACGGAGAATCAGGATAAAACTGTAACCCCCGTAGTGCTGACAAAACAAGTAGGTAAAACCCTGAAACTCCGTAGCCGTGATATAGATACATCAGAATGGACACAAAAGGAAGCCGAAGTCAATTCGGCATCCACAGAGTATCCCCTCATAGAAGTTGCGAATCCGCAAGCAGGTACGTCCGGACAGGGTCCCACCATTTTAGTCTATCGACCTTGGACACGGGAGGACATTCGAAAAGCTGTAGAAGGAATACCACACCCTAGGTTAGATATGACCAAGTTTTGTGAAAATATCGCAGGCATGATAGAAAGTTACAAGCTAAATGCCGTAGAGCTGGAGCAAGTAGTTCGACAAATTTTGGGTCCCGACTGGCACCTGGTCTGTGGGGACTGGGACCCCATAACCAGGGAAGATGATAGACCACTTGCCTACAATTCAGACGCACACCAAAAGCAGGTTAAGGATTTACTAACCCGTATTATGGAAAAATGGAAGCCTAGGGCAGACTGGACCTGTATCAATAGATGTGTACAAGAAGATGATGAAAAAGTAGACAACTACTTGCACAGACTTACCCAGTGTTTTGATAACCATAGTGGAATAAGCAAACCACCCAATCAAAAGGATGATTCACCTTATAAACAACAGTTAAAAAATGCCTTTTTAAAAGGATGTAGGACTGCAATCAGTAACTTCATTCACAAACATATGATAGACCATCGGACGGCACGTCTGCAACCCTTACTGGAGTATGCAAGACATGCAGAGAAATATTTAGAAGACAGGAAAAGGAAACAAGCTCAAACCTTTACGGTGAGTGAAGATGGGACACTTATGCTACTGCAAGGTCCGGCTAACAGGGGTAGAGGAAGAGGCAGAGGCAGGGGCAGAGGAAGAGGGAATGTGGGACATTCCGAAGACTATGAAGGCAGACAGAAAAGAGGAGAATGTTTCAAATGTGGTAGAAAGGGACATTTTGCCAGGGATTGCCGGTCTTCTGAAAGAGCTAAAACCACCCCGGATCACGAGTCAGCATGACTATATGATGGTGGTGGAGGTGAATCAGACCCGGACAAAAAGGCTGATGGGCCAGACTCAATAAGGCAGAGTGAAGAGGAAGCTTTTGAGGACATAAACGAAGAGGGTAAGGGAGAATGTGCAGGATGGGAGAATGAAATGACTGATTTTTCAGACGAAGGCGAATATCAGGTTGTTAATTTAACAGCGCTGGCTGTAACTATGCAGCTAGAGGCACAACCAATTATCACACTTCAAGTAGAAGGGAAGGATGTAGAATTTTTGTGTGATTCAGGGGCCTCCAGGACCCTGCTAAAAACCTCTGCAGTGCCATCTGATGTAACTTCTGATGACTATGTGTTAGTCAAGGCAGCCAATGGCCGCATTTATAAGGAACCACTATCTAAACCCCTATGGTTCACGGACCCTGAAACTAACCAAACTATCAGGTTTCGAGCCATTATCTCCAAAATTTGCCCTGTAAACTTATTAGGGAGAGATTTAATGCACGTGTTTGGCATAGCAGCTGTGCCGACGGCATCAGGGATTCTAGCCAAACGAGTAGAAATTCAAGATGTTATGTTGCAGGTGGGGCAGGGTGATTTACACTACTGGTACAGTAATGATCTTGTCGAAACTGGACCACAAAATGTAGTAAACGAGCTAACTAATTTGGCCTTAAGCAAATATGGCACACAACCGCCAGTGGTAGCTAAACAACTACACTGTACAATGTACTACAGAAAGTATGTAGGACCAGACGACAAATATGAAGAGCAATTCTTCAAACACAAGGTCACAAAAATCTTGTTACAAAACCTATATTGGGATAAAGCAGGAAATTCTGCAGTTACATGCAGTCTTACAAAAGATATGCAGTTACTTTTTCGCAATAATTCTATTGCACATGTCTCTGTAACAAGGGAAGAACAAATGGCATGGTATTTGGTGGGGAGGAAAGTTACTGAATGGGCTAAAATGACGCCAGAACAGTTGGCATGTAAAGGCGTACAGGTACAAAGACTAAATTGGGTCACCCAGGCTAGACCAACAGTGCACCTCCGCGAAGACAGGCTAACGCCACCCAGGGGAGGGCCATTCTGACTATATCTCCTAACCCCGCAGGAAGAATTAAAGTTACAATCAGTGCCAGACTCCTTATGGTCCCGCGGGCAACATGACATTGGGCTAATAAGAACAGCAGGACAGGTTAAAATAACTCCAAAATCTGACTTTAGACCTCACAAGCGTCAGTATCCGTTAAGTAAAAAGGCAGAAGAAGGCATTCTACCAGTGATCACGGCTCTATTACAAGCTGGGGTTTTAATTCCATGCACAGATTCACCGTGTAACACACCCTTGTTCCCAGTAAGGAAACCGGATGGGACCTGGAGAATGGTACAGGATCTGCAGGCTGTGAATGCTGCTGTGGTACCAAGGGCTCCTATGGTCCCAGATCCATCTGTTTTGTTAAATGATGTCCTTCCCACAGATAAGTATTTTTCTGTCATTGATATCAGTAACGCATTTTTTTCCATCCCTCTACAGGAAACTAGTAGGTTTTGGTTCGCTTTTACGTTCATGAGCAAGCGATACACCTACACAAGACTGCCGCAGGGATATTGTGAGAGCCCTACGATCTTTTCGCAAGAAATGTCAACAAACCTGGCACAGTTTCAACCGGAGCATGGCTGTCATCTACTACTATATGTGGACGACATCTTACTGGCCGCACCCACGGAGGCTGTCTGTGAGTCTGAAACTATTCGGTTATTGCATTTCTTGGCGAAAGAGGGACATAAGGTAAACAAATCTAAATTACAATTTTGTAAAGCTGAAGTACGATATCTAGGCTATACTATTTCAAATGCTGGTAGACAACTGGATAGCTGTAGAAAAGAAGCTATTTTACAGGCACCAATGCCCAGTACGAAAAAAGAAATGATGTCATTTTTAGGAATAACTAACTTTTGTCGTAGTTGGATTCCCAATTATGCAGAGGAAGTGAGTTCACTTTCAGAACTTATTTTTGCACTTCCCATGGCAGCACATGACGCGCTGCAATGGACAGATAAGGCAATACAGGCATTTACTAGGGTAAAACAACTGATAGCAGGATCTGCAACACTTAGCTTCCCTGACTATACGAAACCTTTTGTTCAGACAGTAGATTGTAAGCAGGGCTTTATGACATCGGTTCTGTTGCAAACTTATGGGGATAAGTTGAGACCATTAGCTTTTTATTCCAGTAAACTGGACACAGTGGCACGATCGTTGCCACACTGTGTACAAGCAGTAGTCACAGCTGCACTGGCCGTGCAGGCGTCTGCAACCCTAGTTTTGTTTCATGACCTTACTTTACGGGTACCGCACTCTGTCGCAGTAATACATCTACAGGATAAAGTTACCTTTCTCTCTCCTAGCAGACATTTGTCCTGCATGACAACGTTACTATCACAACCACACATGACCATTGAGCGATGCACCACTCTTAATCCAGCCACGCTGTTACCTACAGCTGATGACGGTGCCCCTCACATATGTTTAGACTTAATACACTCTAATGTCTTACCAAGACCAGACCTTAAGGATCAGCCGTTGGCAAATTCAGATTGGACTCTGTTCGTAGATGGGTCAGCACGTAAGAATGAGGCAGGTATTACACAAGTGGGTTATGCAGTCACAACTGCGACTAAGGTACTAGAGGCAAAACCTCTCCCCAGGAACCTGTCCGCACAAGCGGCTGAATTGATTGCTTTAACCAGAGCATGCACCATTTCCAAGGATAAGGCAGTTACTATCTACACAGATAGTCAGTATGCTTTTTCCACGGTCCATGTCTTTGCACAGCAATGGAAAAATAGGGGAATGGTTACGGCCTCAGGAAAGGAAATAACCCACAAGGATTTAATTCTTAGCCTCTTACAAGCTGTCCAACTGCCACGGGGATTGGCCATCTGTAAGTCAGCACACACAAATGCCAAGGATCCAGTATCACTTGGAAATGCACTAGCTGACAAAACTGCAAAAAGTGTAGCCTTAACCTCTACTTTTGCACTCGAGACCACACAGAAGGAACTTCATCCTACAGATAAATTTGATCTACAAACTTTACAAGTAATGCAGGAACTTAGTACAGTTCAGGAAAAACAGCGATGGGTTAAATATGGGGCTATTCAAAAGCAAGGAGTTTTTGTAGGTCCAAATGATAAGTATGTTTTGCCAACAAACCTTTTTAGGTATGCCTCATTAGTGACGCATGGCCCATCTCATCTGGGCCCTGCTGCTATGGTTCAAATGACCCAGCAAATTTTCTGGACCAAGGGCTTTATAGCATATGCTAAACGATTTTGTTTATCATGCCTGCTTTGTGCACGATACCATGGTGGTGGTAGTGAATCACTCCAGCAGCTTTCCCGCTGCCTCCGTATCCATTTCACACAATCTGTATGGATTTTATTGAACTAACTCCTGTTCAACAAAAGCGATTTGTATTAGTCATTATTGATGCTTTTACAAAATGGGTTGAAGCTTTTCCAGTAACACATCCAGATGCCCTGTCGGTAGCCAAGACCCTTACGAATAATATTATCCCTCATTTTGGGCTACCCACACGCATCTATTCTGATAATGGCACACATTTCGTGAACCAAGTTATTCAAAAGCTGGCCGCCGTTTTTCAGATCAAGTTAAAATATCATTGTGCCTACCACCCACAGTCAGCAGGGTTGGTTGAAAGCCATAATGGCATTCTCAAAGGCAAGTTACGTAAACTCATGGCCAAGACACATCAGTCTTGGATAAACTGCTTACCTCTGGCACTCCTGTCTATGTGTACCACTCCCACCTCAAAAAGGGTCACACCATTTAAACTATTATACGGAAGACCTTATTACGTCCCACAGTGGCAAAATCTTTTGCCTGCGGAACGTGAGGGGGGTGAAGAGATAGCAGATTACATGAGGAAAATGCTGACAAAAACTAACACTTCTCTAACGAATGATTGCTTTTCAGATCAGAAGAACAACAGGATCCTGAAAGTGGAACCAGGAAACTGAGGAACACTGATTAGTAGTAATCTTGTTTTGTATGAATATCTGACTATTGTAGCAATGCAAATACCGGAAGGAAGTAGTCTTTCCCACAAAAGCATTCCAAACTAATTTTGTTGTTAATAAGTGTGATTGTTACTTTTCTGTTTTGGCCATTTTTATTTTCAAACGAAACTAGCCAAGTGAAGAGAAATGAAAATACAGCTTGGCATCCACCCTTTAATACATACCAAGCTATTAAATATGCATATGCTTTGTCTTTTAATGTTTCAAATTGTTGGATATGCACAGCTATCCCTACTGTACATGGTGGCCTGATGTTAGGTACAGTCCCTTTGGGGGCAAATGATACATGGACTAATTTACTGTTTAAAACTTCAAACGTAGCCTTAAAGGACAAAATAGCACTACCCCTCATGGATCACCAGAATGGAACTGTATGTTTCCAGAGATCTGGAAAAATTAAGGTTGGATGGAGTCAATGTAATGTAACCATAATTCATAACTGTACAATAGATGGGCACTGTGCAACAAGTTTCAAGCCTATAAGAGTGCTTATTAATAGTACAGGGCTTATTAATGTCACAAGTTTTGTTGAAAAAATGTTATCTGTGTATGATCTTTTGTTTAAAGGGATACAAGACAAAGGAAGTCATTCTATTCCAGTAAATATCACTCTTACAGTAAATGACTGTTATTTTGTCTGTGGTAAAAAAAGCATACAAATGGTTACCAAGGAATTGGTCAGGCAGTTGTTTTTTGGGTTATTTGGCACCAGCTATAAGACATTCATTTACTCTTCCCCAAGGTAAAATACGAAATGTACGTGCTGTGAATAAACCTGTTAATCCCGTAGGTAACATTGATGCATCCTGGATCTATCATCACGATTTGGCCCACAGTAGCAGCAAGGGACTGTCACACATGGACTTGGGCGATGATGTCATTTCTTGGGCTGGTATTCTTCCAGCCTATGGGACAGTAAAATCTATTTGGGAGCTCAGAAAACTGTCAAAACTGTTAAAAACTCTAAGCAATGCAACTTTTTCTGCGCTAGAATTGGTGACGGATGAGTTAACTGCAATGAGGACTGTAGCGTTGCAGAATCGTATGGCGCTCGATTTCACCCTAGCAGCGAAAAGAGGTACTTGCGAGTGTTGTCCGTTCATTACAGACAACGGATATGACATTAACAGCCATCTGGAGATCCTACAACAAGTTTCTGAACTTACAAAACCAGGACAGAATCCATTAACTGACTTTTTTCCAAAATTGGTTTGGAAATTGGGGAACAGTACTTATAAATGTCTTAATTGCTGTATGTATTGGTGCCATTATATTCCTACTGTTGGGTTGTTGCTGCATTCCTTGCATCCGAATGATAATATCAAGTGTATTGTCTGCCAATGCAACTAAAGCTTATTATTCTGAATATACAGGAAATGAACTGTGTTAAAACCTGTATGAATAAAATGTATTACTGGGGATACAAAGTGTTGTGAGGGGGGAAATGTAGTAAGAATCTTTGTGTTCAACATCTTTGTATCCTGTACAGGAAGGGTTAAAATGTGAAACTGCATTGCGTGCAAAGAAATAAGCTAAAATGAGTTGTTTTTCTTGTAAGGAATTTGCTGACCAGAAAGGAATGCACAGATGCTACTTTGGTCCAGGCACAGGCCTATCTTGGGACTGACCTCTGACCAGAAAGGAATGCACAGATGCTACTTTGGTCCAGGCACAGGCCTATCTTGGGACTGACCTCTGACCAGAAAGGAATGCACAGATGCTACTTTGGTCCAGGCACAGGCCTATCTTGGGACTGACCTCTGACCAAGGAGGAGTGCATAGATGTTACCTTGATGTAGGCACCAACTTATCTTGTGTCTGACTTTTTTACCATCTAAGGCTCCACTGAGTGAATTTATAGCCTTGACTGAAATTCCTTGTCTAGTAACCAGCTGCTGAGTATGCATGAAAGAGGGTATAAAAACCCATGTAAAGTGTGTAGAAATTAGACTGCTGACAACCAAGAACTTTTTGTGGCAGATCTCCATGCATGTTAAATAAACTCTTTTTTGGCCTACCTTTTTTGCTGCGTGATTCTTCCAGTATATGTTAAGAGTATTAAAAATCTTTTGACAGTAGCCTATCTATCACAAGAGTGGTCTTTGGCCCAGAAATTGTAGTTTATTGGCAGTTTTTCCATCTCTTTCAACTTTCTGGTTTAAAAGCCTGCATTTGCACTTGTTTCCCACCTTTCTTGTAACTAGTCTAGTCCAGATACAGATTTGCTGTATCCAGGACTGTTTGTAAGCTTCTGAGCCCCCCAAGCCTTTCTGTGTTGGAGGGAAACCTTATAGCTTATCCGTGGGAGTGGTTAGTACTAGGTAGCCTATCTACCACAAGAGGGGTTTCTGGCCCAGAAATTGTAGTTTATTGGCTGTTTGGGCAGTTTTTCCATCTCTTTTAACCTTCTGGTTTAAAAGCCCATGTTTGCGCTTGTTTCCCAACTTTCCTGGAACTAGTCTAGTCCAGATACAGATTTGCTGTATCCAGGACTGCTTGTAAGCTTCTGAGCCCCTCAAGCCTTTCTGCATTGGAGGGAAGCATTCTACCTTATCAGAGGGAGTGTTAAGCCATAGGTAGCCTATCTACCAAAAGATCCAGGTACAGATTCTTAGTTTTAGCACTTGAATTTGCTTATTCATGGTCAACACTTGTTCAGAACTTGTTGTTAGCATTAAATAAGCTACAAATTACTACAGCACTCATCCTTCCTCTTTACCTAGAGAAAAATAGTTTTTGTACTTACTTTCCTCACTTGCTTAGAGAAAAACAGCTCTTGTACTCATTTTCTTCACTTGTGTAGAGGAAAGTAGTTTTTTATTTAGGCATGTCCAATGGTCAGCGTCCAGTGTTCTATCCTGTCTATCTGATGAATCTGGGCACCTTGGGGCAATGTAGCAATTCCCTCAAGTACACAGACAACCCTTTCCTCCTACCACCCAACACCACAACCTGTGAAAGATGCACCTATCTAGCCAAACTGGAGGCAAAGCTCTCTCCAACCAAGACTGAACTTGACAGTCAAGAGGAGAAGGTAAACACTTGCACCACACCACACTCATCAAATAGTCCCACTAAACCTACACCACCAAATTCCACACATAGAAACACAAAAACATTCACTTTGCTTCTCAATAATGATCTGCTCAAGCAACAGAGACCTCCAAAGAAGAAACACAAGCAACCTCCACCCCCCCAACATGACCCAAATGACACATAGCCCACAGACTTAGTGTACCAATAAACCACAGCCCATAAGGCAAAACAACGTACCCAACACACTAGTCATAGGTGACTCTGTAGTCAGGCACACTGATGTCTTACTCACCAGGCTAAACAAGAAGAAGGTTACTGACAGCTGCCTGTCTGCTGCCAGGATCTGCTACAAAACATATGCACTCAGGTCACTCCACAACAAGTACAAATATGACTTTGTCATTGTCCATGTTGGTGTAAACAACCTGAGATGTACTTCCATGGTCTACATGAAAACAGACATGGAAGAGCTCTCAAATCTTGTAGCCCAAGCAGGTATAACCCTAGCCCTGAATAGCATCCTGCCATCACCCAGAAAGATACCTCAGTACAAGGACAAAATGATTGACTTCAACAATTAGCTAAGCTTCTGGTGTCGTTCTAAGGGGATCCAGTATCTGTCTGCCTAGGACGACATGGTCGAAGACCACAATGATTTTCCAGAGATGGCCTGCACCTGTCACCCCTGGGATTCCGGATACTGGCTAAGGGTCTTGCCACCCCATATAGTACCTTTTTTAGGCAAGGTTCAAATGACAAATTTACCACCATAACAGGAACAGGCAAAAACTGAGGGCAATACTACTCAATGATAGAAGTCTAAATCTCAAAATGCACTCACTCGAGGCACTTCTTAAAATGGTGAACATTGTTTATCTGTGCAGTGACTGAGACTTGGTTCAAGGCTCTAGAGAGAACCCCTACATTACAAGGCTATAACTCATACCGCACTCGAGGCCCTTCTCAGTATGGAGAACATCGATGTCTGTGCAGTGACAGAAACCTGGTTCAAGGCTCCTGAGAGCACCCCAGCACTATCAGGTTTTACCTCTTATCACGCGTTCCGGCCCCAAAATCCGGACAATACCAAGAAAGGAGGTGGGGTATCCATATTCATCAAAGACACCCACACCTCAAGACTGGTGGCAACGCACGATGCATCGGAGACCATCCAGGTGCAATTAACCATAGGCAAGACTGCTCTACAAATTGTAGCATGTTACAGGCCACCCTCACAAACTCAGGAACCTCACATGGCCTTCCTGAAAACACTAGAGGGGATAAATGTATCACCAAACACCATCATACTAGGTGACTTCAATTACCCTAATATAGACTGGGAACACTACTCAAGCCCGAACACCCTAGACCAAAAGTTCCTGGAATTCATAAACTCAAATGCCATGGAACAACTAGTCACCATCCCCACAAGAGGAGAAAACATACTTGATCTCATCATCACGAACATGGGAGCACAATGTTCAACACTGGAAGTATACCCCTCACTGGTGAGATCAGATCACAAACTAATCTCGCTGGAGGTCCTCATCCCACCCCCACCTGAAATAAAAAAGACCACAGTAAAGAACTTCTTGAAAGCCGACTTCACACTTCTAAAGACTAGTGTGGTCTCCTTTAAGGCCCCCGAGCGGCAGAAAACAGTACTCAAGCCGCTGAATCACTTACAAATGCCTTCTACCAGCACCTGCAGGACTGCATGGATAAGGCAATCCCAAGCAAAACAAAGACTCTTTGTACCAAAGGCAAGCGTCCAGTCTGGTGGACCCCAGCCATAAACAAACTCTACAACAAAAGGAGGAAGCTACTACAAGATAGAGCAAAATCCTTAAAAGGTAAGACACCCTTGATCACTATAAGTAAAAAACTAAGAGCTCTCATAAAATCATCCAAAGCAAATTTTGAGAGAAAAATAGCTAAAGACTCAAAAGACAATCATAAGGCCTTCTTTAGCTATGTTAGAAACCTGGGAGGAAACTCCCAGATATGCTCAGAACTAGTTCAAAATGATGTGAAGATTACTGATCCTACAGACATTGCCAACATACTGGCTGACAGGTTCAGTGCAAACTTCTCCCCCCCAAAAGGAGAGATATCTATACCAAGCGATTGCAGCCCCCCAAACATCTCCAACGCCCAAGTGCGAACTGCTCTCTCCAAAGCAAAAAACACAGCATCCATGGGACCTGATGGTGTCCCCGGCTGTGTGCTCCACGAACTCAATGAGGAATTAAACCCACAGCTAGGACAGCTGTTTAATCATAGTCTTACCTCTGGATACGTACCCAGGAGTGGCACACTGCAACTGTGGTCCCACTTCACAAAGGCGGTGCCTCCACCGACCCTGGAAATTACCGGCCCATTAGCTTGACAAGCCTTATCTGCAAAGCCATGGAGAGGATCATAATGGACCTCATAAATAAAGACATAGGGAATTTGCAGACTTTGGATCCATCCCAGTTTGGCTTTGTCAAAGGCAGATCATGCCTTCTAAACTTGGTTGACTTTTTTGAAACAGTCACCAAAGCCATTGATGAGGGAAAGGCAGTCCATACAGCCTACCTCGATCTGGCGAAGGCCTTTGATACAATACCCCACTCGGGTATCATTGAAAAACTCATCAGCTTAAATGTTAACCCATACATCACAAGATGGGTTGCAAACTGGCTGAGTGACAGAACCCACAGGGTCAGAGTTGCTGGCGCCATGTCAGACTCAAAGCCTGTCACAAGTGGTGTACCACAGGGCTCAGTCCTGGGCCCACTCTTGTTTGGCATCTACTTTTCCAGTACAAGCAAACACAGGAGGGTTATGGCTGACAAAGTTTGCAGATGACTGCAAACTGGGTGCCATAGTAGAAAACACATCTGACACAGATATCCTTCAGAAGGGTCTCACAGAAGCGGATAACTGGTGCCAGAGCCATGGCCTAAAGTTAAATGCCAAAAATGCATAGTCATACCCTTCGGAAAAACAAGGTTACCCCTAGCTACCAAATAGGTGGCAATCCACTGAGCACAGAAGAAGTTATCAGGGACCTGGGGACCCAGGTTGATAGTAGTCTGTCATTCGACACCCATGTAGCTAAAGTAGTTAGGAAGACCTTCTACATTGCCCACCTTATCATGAAGGGATTCTCATCTAGATCAAGGGAGGTCATAGTCTCCCTATACTCATCACTCATCAGACCAATGATTGAGTACAATGCCCCATTCGGAATGTATCTGACCCGACACTTGCAGCAGCTGGAGAGGCCACAAAAGTTCCTCACCAAAAGGATAAAGGGTCTCAAACATCTGTCCTATGCTGCCCGACTGAAAGAACTCCAGCTCTATTCAGTCAAACAGCTTGCTCAGAGGTGACCTTTGCCTAACATACAAGGCCATGTCAAACCCAGATTTGATGAATATGCTTCACCTCAAAAAATCTAGATCTGTCAGAGTCACAAGGGCGGGAGACTTAAACCTCGACACGGCTATTAATAGGACGTGCTGGAGGGATAGATTCATCACCCAAAGACTCCCTATGCTGTGGAATAAAATCCCGGTATATGTGAGGCAGAGCACCTCGCTGGCCTTGTTCAAGATAAATCTTGACCAATGGATGGGAGATCGCAGATATACCCCAGGGATTACCTCAGTGTCACTGCTCAACAGAGGCACAGCAAAATAATGGGTATAGTTCCCCATACTAAAGGGGTGGCGTAAGCCACAAAACTATGGGCTAGGCTTGTAAATGCCCTCGGGCAGATAGCCTAGTATGAACCTATGAACCTATGAACCTATGAACACATTTTGGCCCTCTAACCTGGACCAGAACACCAAAAGTGGAGGTGTGTCCATATTTATTAAGGATATCCACACCTCCAGGCTAGTTGTGCAGTATAATGCATCTGAGGTTATCCAAGTACAATGAACTCTGGATAAAACTGCAATCCAAATTGTAGCTTGCTACAGATTCCCCCACCATGCCCCAGGATTCATACTCCTCTTTTCTTGATATACTGGAAAATATTACGGTTCAACCAAATACCCTAATAATGGACGATATCAGCTATCCCACTATTAACTGGAAAAACTGCTCATGTACCAACTCCTTCACTCAACGCTTTCTGGAATTCATAAATTCCAATGCCCAGGATCAACTTATCCACACTCCCAACAAGGGCAACAATATCCTAGACCTAGTCATTACCAACATGACTGACTGGTGTTCCACACCTGAAGTCAACTCCTCGTTAGTCATATCTGACCATAAGCTAATCCATCTAGATATCTGCATCCTGCCCCCACCCACCAATAAGGAAACCACAGTAACAAATTTCTCCAAAGCCAACTTCATGCCTCTTAAGACAGAAGTGGCGAACTTCATGACACCCATGCAGATGGACAATACAGTTACAACTGCTGAATCCTCCACAAATGCACTCTATAAGCACTTACACAAGTGCACGAATCGTGCTATCCCAAACAGAACCAAGATGCTATCCTCCAAAAAAAGGGAAGCTAATCTAGTGGTCTCCTGCCATAAACAAACTCTACAACAGAAGGAAGAAAATGTTGCAAAAGTGTGTAAAATCCCATGAGTGGAGGAGCTCTCTGGTCAGCCTCAGTAAGAAGCTGAGATCCCTTATAAGATCCTCCAAAGCTAGCAATGAAAACAAAATCACCACTGATTCTAAGGGCAACCACAAAACACTCTATAGCTATGTCAAGAATCTCAATGGCAACATCCAGATCTGCTCTGAGTTACAGCACAATGGCACAAAAATTACAGAACCAGCTGATACTGCCAACATCCTAGCAGATAGGTTCAGTGCTAACATTACCCCCCTCTCACCCCCTAAAGGTCCCATATCTATACAGTAAGAATGCAAAGTCCCTGTAATCACATCTATGCAGGTAAAAGCTGCACTCTATAAAACCAAAATCCCAGCATCCATGGGAATGGACAACATCCCAGGCTGCGATTTACACGAACTTCAGAAGGATTTGGCTCCTCACTTAAGCACCATGCTCAGTCATAGTCTCACATCAGGTTTTGTGCCCACTGAATGGCACACAGCAACAGTTATCCCACTCCACAAAGGGAAAGCCACCACTGATCCTGGGAACTATCACCCTATTAGCCTGATGAGCCTGGTCTGCAAGTCCATGGAACGTATCATCATGGAACTCATAAACAAAGACATTGGTATCAACCAATGGGTTAAATATGGAATGCAATTGGCAAAGTTTTATTTAATGGTGTTTTTATTTTAAATACAATGTGAATTGAATTTTAACAATCTGTATGCAATTGGTTAATTAAAGATGATGGAATTAAGCTAAAGTATAAAATGAGTGATTTTTAGTATGAAAAGTTTTTACTCTGTAAAGGCTGTTTGTGGCCGAGGAGCTAAGAAAATTTTCTTGTGGCATTAAATTGCATATGGTGAAAAGTAGAGCTGTTATTCACTGGTTATTTCTTTCTTTTCGTTGTGTGGATTTTGGAACTGTAATAAGTTGTTGTACAAAGTACAAGTTTGTGAAAGGCAGATCGTGCCTTCTGTACCTGATCGATTTCTTTGAGGCAGTCACCAAAGCCATAGACAATAGTAAGGTGGTTCACTCAGCCTATCTTGACCTCGCCAAGGCTTTCAACACCATCCACCATTCTGGAATTATAGCTACATTCACTAAACTAGGTATAAATCCCTACTTCACAAGATGGGTTGCCAACTGGCTCACTGACAGAACCCACACTTTAAAAGTTGCAGACTCCAAATCTGACTTCAAACCAGTGACAAGTAAAGTACAACAGGTTTCAGTCCCGGGACCTCTCCTGTTTGGTATTTACTTCTCTGAAGTACAGGCTAACACAGAAGGCCTCTGGCTTATGATGTTCACAGATGACTGTAAACTAGAAGTCATAGATGAGTCCCCAAATGATGTGGACATCCTACAGAAGGGCCTCACTGAGACAGATGCCTGAAGTCAGAGGTATGGCCTCAAGCTCAATGCCAAAAAGTGCATTGTCATCCACTTTGGTAAAAACTCTGTACCCATGAACTACCACATAAATGGCAGTTGTCTTAATGCTGATTGTGTAATAAGAGACCTTGGGACCCAGTTGGACAGTAGTCTCTCCTTTGATAATCACATCGCCGCAGTAGTCAGGAAATCCTTCTATGTGGCACACCTCATCACAAAAGAGTTCTCATCCAGGAAAAAAGAGGTCATTGCTCAGCACTCATTAGACCCATTATAGAGTACAATGCCCCTTTTGGAATGTACCTTGCAAGACATCTGCAGCAGCTGGAAAGGCACAGAAGTACCTCACAAAGAGGATTACTGGCCTCAAACAGATGTCCTACACTGACCGTCATAAAAAACTCCAGCTTTACTCTGTAGCATATCGCCTACTCCGAGGAGATCTCTGCCTAACATATAAAGCTATGTTAAACCTAGAGCTGTTGGACATGATACACCTAAGGAAATCCCAATCCTTCCGAGCTACATGCTCTAGGGACCTAAACCTTGTCACCTCAATAAACAGGACATGCTGGAGGGATAGATTCCTGTCCCAGAGACTTCCTATACTCTGGAACAAGCTACCCATCTATGTCAAGCATAGTTCCTCATTAGCACTCTTCAAGAAAAAACTGATGAGTGGATGGGAAATAGGAAGTACACCACGGGGATCACTTCTGTGGCTCTGCTCGACACGTGAAAAGGAAATTAACTTTCTTGGATGGCGTAAGCCAGGGAAACTTGTTGGCTAGGCTTACTTAGGCCCTTGGGCCAATAGACTAGTACCTACCTATGAACCTATAAAAGAAAGTTGGGGTGCAGCACCAAGCATTCTTTCAACACCCTCATCAGACATGAGCACTGACCAGCTCTTCTTAAAAAGTTCACAGACTATATTAATATCACTAGAGTAAGTCAGAGATATAAGAGATTGCATGACAGCATTATGTGGTGTAAGAGCAGTATCATCACTATTAGGACCGAAAAACAATCTAGCTATTGAACTACTGAGTAACACAGCTTCATAAACTGCTGTCTTAACCACTTCACTCGAATACCCTCTCTTCATGAAATCAGTAGCCAGAGCTGGCAGTGCAGAATCATCCTCAGCATCTGGCCCTCAATCACATTTTTAGTCACATGACTGAGGTGCAAGCTGCTTCTATGAAGGATGTTATTCCTTTTACATGGTTTCTTTTATATTTTAGTTGTCACTTTGCTGAGGCCGTCTATGCTCATTGTAACATCCAGGAGAGCAATAGATTTTTTCAAGTAATTGCATGTAAAATGCAAAAATGAAGTAGTACTGTGCAGAAACTCGACAAAGGACATGGGGTCTTCACCAGTACCCTTCCACACCAAAAATATGCCATCCACAAAGCATCTAAAATAACAAACATTGTGGATAAAAACATTGTTACCAAAAACGTATTCATGCTCCCACTGGGCTAAAACCATATTAGCATCTGAATTGGCACATACTTTGTCCTTGGTTACTCCCACACATTGTAAACAAAAATCATTCTAAAAGACAAAAACATTATTTTCTAAAATAATTTCTAATAAATTATAAACCAATTTAATCTTGTGATTGGGAAAGTCAGTAGGTGCAGATAAATATGCCCTTAAACAGTCAATACCATAGGCATTAGGAATAATGGTGAAGAGAGATACTATACCTTCACTCAATTATTCCTGTTTATATCTGTCATAAAGATCTCTCAAAATGTTTTTGTGTCTTTAAGGACAATGGCGAACTGATCAAGAACAGGCCTAATTATTTTTTCAACAAAAATTGACAATGGCTCTGTCTCCCATCCATGGCTAGACACTCTAGGATGCATAGGCAAATCCATAAAATTCTTATGCACCTTGGTAAATCATATAGAATAGGAATAACTCGATGTTATACAGAAAAATATTGGTACAATTGCAATGTTAGCAAACCAGTCATGTGTAAATCAAACAAATAAAAATTAATCCTTTTAATAAGACCATCATCTTGATACTGAAGAATATGTTTATACGTATCACAATCTTGCAGAATCTCATGCATTTTAGTAAGATAGTGTTGAGTATTCATCAGGAATATACTACCTCCTTTATCTGTTGATTTTATTACAGTGTGTGTAGATTCACATAGCACTCTAAGAGCTTCAAGCTCACCAGAAGTTAAATTATAAAAGGTGACATTAGTCAGATTATAAAACATATCAAGCAAAGGATGTGATGAAGGAATAAATGTACTTGGTTTCATAAAGTGATTAACTGTAGAATTATCCTTGTGTTGAAACATTAATTTCAAATTTGCATTTCTGACAAACAACTTCAGGCTGAGAATCATATTGGTAAGGATGGATCTTTTCACTGGTATAAAGCATAAACCCTTATTCAATAAACATACATGATCTTGGCTATGGGTATATAATGAAATATTAATTACTAAACAGCCCATTTCTTCCTCCTGGTACCCATTCTGGAGGGAGCATTGCTCTGATGCAAGGAGCAAGATCTCCCTCGTCTGACCCGACTGTGAGATCGACCTCTCGAATGTTCTGTTTCTGTAGGTAGAGGTTCCTTCAATAAAAAATGAGGACTGATATTATGTGACGTAGAGACATTAGTAGTAGTAGGAGGAGTAGTAGCAGCAGCCTATGCTGGTGGTGGTGTATTTTCAGCAAAAACAAAAGACAATAGCAGTAGTAGTGGCAGTAGCCTGCGCTGGTGGTGGTGTAATTTCAGCAAAAACATCCTCATCTCTGTTCATTTCAGTCAGAACAGCAGTCTCTTTAAGCAGAGTGCCTCTTTGGCCCTCTTCAAAAGGAACCTTGACGATTGGATGGGAGAAAGGAAATTCACCCCGGGGATCACGTCAGTTGCCCTGCTAGACAGGGGTCCAAGGAAGTAAATAGTGTGGGAAGAAATAGCCTGGGATTTGTTATGGCTAGGCTTGTATAGGCCCTAGGGCTGATAGCCTAATACCAACCTATGAACCGATGAATTAACAAATTCAAACAAGTAAAAGCAAGCACATGACAAAAAGGTACCAATCAACCTTTCAATGACAAAAAAAGCTCATGCATAAAAGATCAACCAATAATATTAATGTCTTAGGTCATGTGACTTCAAAAGGGGTTTCACAAATGAAACCTCATTCAAGCCTGGAAATACATCTGCTTTAAAGGTAGCAATCCAGCATAATTCAGCACACAAAGTCTTGTATACTAAATCTTCTCCCCTAATATTAGTGTTAACAACTTCCAAAAGTGTAAATTTAAACCAATTGTCTGGACCTGTTTCATGTACATGCCTTGCTAAAACATTTTTAACCCTCAAATTATGGATATCCCCAATATGTTCTACTATCCTTTCTTAAAGAGATCTGTTAGACATCCAATATAAAAGATATCTCATTTTTGGCACTTCGCAAAGTAAGTGCATGAAACAGCTTTTTGTCAGTGAAAGATGGGTGGGTACCTTTTGTCATGTGCTTGCTTTTACTTGTTTTGATTTCTTGATTGTGTCTTTTTAATCTGCTGTGTTGTTTGAATGGTTTGATGAAGCAGATCTAATAGATCATGAAAGCGCTTAACGTTATTCCTATTTGTTTTATTTTATCCTGTATTAAAGGTTGTTTCTTTGCTTTTACTGACATGTTAGTTAACATTGTTTTTAACATTGTTTTTTATCTGCTTTCTTATTGTTCCTGGTGCTCTGACCTTTACCCATGGGTTTACTTCGTCTTAGTTATGTCTTAAATAGATTCAGATGTTGCTGCTTATAAAAGGGCATTGGCTACAACTACCACAAAGTCTTGTACCAGTTATAGTACCATTCCTGATCTCCACCTTGTTCTCCAAAAGTGCTTTTACATTCCTTCCTACTCTGTTAATAAGTAGGGATTCCTCTCCCACATTTTTTGATGTCCGGATTCACACTGAAAATACTGCAATTCTTTTTAATTATATTTTTAATCCCACGTGAGATGGGACTTTATTGTATAACGCATGCTGTTTCATAGTTTTTAAACTGTGTTGAGCTGTCACAATTATTTTCATTGGGGAGGCCGACCCCTAAAAGTGGTAAGTATCTTTTACTCCACTCTTCATAAACTCCTTGTATTATATCATCTACTATTTTTTTGGGGTAACCCCTCTCTGAACATATTAACTAAACTGGTCAGTTCTTCCTTTGCATCTACAAAATCTGATGTCATACTGGCCACTCGTATAGCCAGCCCCTTAACCAAACTTTTTTTATGTGCCAGTGGGTTACAACTTGAAAAATGTAGGTAAGCGTTACAATGTGTACTCTTGCAATAAATGTTAGATTTCAATCCATTTTCTGAATGAGAAATCATCGTATCTACATAATTGATTCTTGAACTATTATATTCAAAGGTGAATTGTAAAAAAAAAAATTGTGGTTTCATTTAAATATTTTATAAATCTAGATAACTCTTCTATTCCACCTTTCCATAATATAAATATGTCATCCAAGAATCTAGTATATAATACAATGTTGGTCCAGTATTCACTTTGGAAAATGTAGCAAAGTTCCCATCTTAACAATACTATGTTGGCGTAAACAGGGGCACATGCTGCCCCCATTGCTATACCCCTCAATTGTTGAAAATACTGGCCCTTGAAAAACATGTAGTTGTTCTTTAATATTAAGGCCATTAGTTCACATACCAAGGTTGTGTCATCATGGCTTAGGGAGGAACAAGCATAGAGGGTCTCCTTAAATAACTCTAACCCCTCTAACTTTGGTATAGATTAGAATAAATTATTAACATCTACTGTTAAAAATATCAAATCCTTTGGCCTAAGTTCTCATTTTAATTGCCCTAAAATTGCCAAGAATCCTTAACCAAATGGGAAGTGTTCTCCACTACATGCTTGACCATTTTGTCTACCATAATGGCCAAAGGATGTGTCTTAGAGCCATTAGCTGAGACAATGGATCTAAAAGGTGGCTCAGTAATGTTCTTGTGTACTTTTGGTATCCCAAACATTGTGGAATCTCTAGGGTTATTATTGGTGAGAAATTCATAAATACCATAGTCAATATGTTGCTCTAGAACATATTCCTCTAAATAAGAATCTATCTAACTGTGGGAAATGTTAATTTGTTTTTTAAACAGAGCATGACTGGCTTCATCAAATAGTATGTTGTGCATAACATTGGAATAGTCCTGTTAATTAAAAATCACCATCCCACCCCCTTTGTCCGATCCATAATACGTAGAAAATTGTCTTCTCTTAGTTGCCATAGTAAATTACTTAGTCTTTTGTTAAATTACTATAAAAGCTTTTCTCTTTGGCCCAAGGGTGGTACATGTCTTCCATTACTGTGGATTCAAAAACATTAATTAGAAGGTGGAGTGGTGGATTGAATAAACTCATTTTCCTTAGTGCTTCTTTATTTATGCTCTCACATTCTTTTTTCCCAAACTCACTGTCAGCAAGTAAAATACCCATATTTTATTTTCTGGTATAATTTTTGATGTCGATTAACCTGTCTACTATATTTGGAATATTAGAAGACACAAACTTTCAAGCCCTTCATAAACAGTGTAACTAGGTTATGTGTTACATTCCTATCGGTAAAATTGTATATTTTGTAACCTTGATAACAATTTAAGATGTGGTCATTAGAACATGTTAGTGTTGATGTTTCCCCCCTCCCTGAGGGGAAGTTCCCTCTTTGCACTTGTGCTGCATAATTGATTGATGCATAATTATTTTCCACATTCCTGTTCGCTATTATTTCTGAGCACCAAACTATCTGAAAATCCTGTTGGTAATTAATATCTTCTGATTGATTGTCCTCCACATGTGCATAGCATGGTCTAGTTCCCTTCTCTGTCCCTTCAGTCTCATTAAGTCTGTGACCACCATATTGCTTGTTACTCTTATAATTGCTATTATTTACCAAAGATGACCTGTCAGGTATACAGTCTCAATCCTATACTGTTTGAGATTCCTATCCAATTTACACTTCTTTTTGTGAAAGAGGGCATCACATCTCTTGCCTACCCTCTCAATTACTCTCTCATATAACCCCTGGTACTGTTGACACATTAAGTAAGTTGTGATTCTCTCATTCATCTCCTTCAACTCTTTTCCTATCTTGTCTTTCAACTGTTCATTGTAATAAAGAATTTTAATTAAAAATTCCAGTCCCCGCCTATCAAACATGGAAATAAAATCATTCACAATTATCTCTTCATAAACCAAACCAAAAGGAAACTTAAATACTTGTAACCCCTGAAGCACCACCTTCAACTCAATACATTTTTAAGTAAACAATCTCCATTTGCACAGTTTTCAATTTAAACAATCTTTTTTCAAAGAAAAATATAATTTCTTTTAAAGAATCAAAGTGTTCGTCATCATTTGAAAGCAATAATTGCTTAACATAATGTTCGAAAATGTGTTTATATTCTTATTGCCATCAAGGTTTTCACTTGTCCTAACTTCATGACTGGTTAGTTTTTGTGGGAAACAAGATTAACTCTAGTGTCCCCAGATCTGACATCAGGGCCTAGCTGGTAAACAGTACCTGTCTCTGTGATTTGCTTCACCTGTGGCTACAAATGCTGTTGCCATTATCTTTAGATTTTCCTGCCACTGCCTGGCCCAAAATGTTGGAACCACTAATGCCCGCACCATCGGAGTTCCCCTCAATGTTCATGTTGGTGTCAGTGTGTCCTGCAGCCTTTCAGGTCACGTGAGCCGAATTCCCATTTCTGTCAGTGTTGCCAGGGAGACCTTCCATTTCTGTCACAGCTAAACACTTTGAACTGTTTAATGCAAAACCAGTTACCATCTCCTTTTGCGAAAGGAGCTCAATTAGTTTGGTTAACTCCCTTTTAAGCTGTGAAATGTCTTCTTTAAATGCTGAAATCTCCAAATCCTGTATGGGCATAATGGTGAAACTGGAAGTATCCATTGAATCCTTGCTGATACTCCACCACCCAAGAATAAAAAGTAATTGAAAACAATGTGGCACACGAACTAGTAACCATAAAAATATTAAAGAAATGCACCACGGATGTACCAGCAACAGAATCCACTTTAATGTAAGAACTGAGCACTTTTCATCCCTCTACATTACGGACTTCATCAAAATGTTAAAATAATAAGGCATTACTTTTTAATGAGTGTATATTATTATTGTTTTAAGGTGATATTGGGCATATTATGATTTTTTAACATTTTTTAATGTTCAATTCTTTTTACTGAGCACTAGTTATTGTAACTAAGCAACAGGATGTTACACTGTTGCATTATTGGTTGAAGTTCTACCAATTATAGTCATTTGTGTGATATTTAGGGGACTAGAAACATTTTTTTTAAGATTCTGATGAAGTCCTCGCTGTAGAGGGATGAAAGCACTCACTTCTTACAATAAACACAATACAATAAAGTGGATTCTGTTGCTGGTACATCTGTGGTGCATTTCTTTAATATTTTTACAGTTTCTAGTTTGCATGCCACACTTTTTTGTATAACTTTTCTAAATATCCTAAATAGCCTTGCACCTCCTAGAAGGAAGAGACTGACAACAAATAATGCAATTTGGCTGTCCAAAAAGAGTGGAATGCTAATGTAGGACAGAGGGAAAAGCATTGAAAAAATGGTAAAAATATAAAACACTTAATATCTTGAAAACTTCAGAATGCTTCATAATTGTATTAGAAAACAAATAAATGAAGTCAAAAAACTATACTATAATAACTTCAGAATAATATTAAACAACCCCCCCCCCTCAAATTTTGGACATCCCTTAAAGAACTCTTACATCCCGGCCAAAAATTTAACCCAAACCCTTCTCTCAATAACTCACCACTTGAAATTGCAATGCAGTTCAACTCTTATTTTATAGATAGTATACCATCTCTAACCAAGGATTCCTCCACACCTAATCTAACAGCCACATATCATCACATCCACTTTCACCTTTAGACCTTTGCACACATCCTATATAAAATTACTGTTGAGCAGACTTAAACCATGCCCTTCTTGAGCTGATGACTTTCCAAGCAAGTACCTAAAAATAGCATCCAATTGCATTGTCTATCCTGCTTCAATCCTTATAAATAGGTCTGTCCAGAAATTCTATATTCTCTCTGCTTGGAAAATGTCACACATTATCCCTCTGGATAAAGGAGGCAATTCAGCAGACATTAACAACTTTAGACATGTAATAATCTTAACTCCTCTCACCAAAATACTTGAAAAATGTATTCAACAATTGCTAGACTATCTCCAGCAGGAAGAATTCCTATCCCCTACACAACATGGCTTTTGACCTTTCCATAGTATTAGCACTACACTTCTAACCTATATAGATATTGTCAATAAAGTTAGAGATAATGGCAAAGTAGTCTCTTCCTTATTTCGAGACTTGTCTAAAGCCTTTGACACAGTTTGTCAAAGCAAACTTCTACTTCATATGTCCTCATTAGTTATCTCTGTATCAGCCCACTGTTCTGTGGTTCAAAAGCTACCTGTCGAATAGGTATCAGTCATTAAAATGGCACTCCATGCACTCTCCTTACCTTCCAGTAGCCAGTGGTGTACCACAAGGCTGTATCCTTGGTCCCCTCCTGTTTAACATTTTTACCAACACCCTCTGTACTTCCACACAACAGGCCACCCTAATACAGTATGCATATGATTCCACTCTCATTTGCACATCTAACAATGTAGTATACCTCAAAAAAGATTGCTCAGGAAGCTTTAACAGCCAGTGAAACATGGCTTCATAACTCACAATTGATGCTCAAACCATAAAAGCAGACTACTACTTTTTCCCCACATCCCTCTCTCATTAAAAAAACAAATTTATAGTACTCTCTCTTGATAATACAACCATTGAAGTCATTTCTTATAGCAAACTATTAGAGGTGATAGTGGATGATAATCTTACATTCGATCTGCATATACAAAATTCCATAAGAAAAACTCATCAAAAACTAGGGATGCTTTATAGAGCAAAACACTTTCTCACTGACACAACTGAAACCACACTTATCACTACTTATCTCCTCCCCACTCTTTTTTATGGCACTCCCATCCTTACTAACCTCCAGGCTTCAAAAAATTAAAACTTGAATAATGCTATAACAAAGTTGCTAAATTTGCAGTACATACCCCTTTCAGAACTCACCACTGTATAGCTCTGAAAGGCCTTAAGTGGTTAGAACAGTGACATCACTAACGTGTACACATCTTTTTACCATGTATAAAATTATCCAGCATCCATCTGCCTGTACAGCACTAAAAGCATTCTACACAACTATGTTCCCAGGCATTGCAATCCAGTGACCAAAATTCCTGTCTCTCTACAAATCTAGCAAATCTGCTGGGCATTGTCTGTATGCATACAAGGTTGTTAAGGTGTTGCTAAGCTGTGTAACTCTTTACCTGTATCCATCAGGTGTATACCCTCAAAACCACTATCAAAGCATTCCTAGCTAAAATCTGGTTCTGTTCTTGCTCAAAACCAGGACAAACAATATCCTTAATGTGAACAAGTACATTTTTATTCCTTATACCTCCTTACTCTCCCTTCTTCACTTACTTCCTTACTGATATCTAATTCTCTTCCTCTGACTTTCTCTCTCTAAATATACCATAAGCCCATTTTCCCTTGCTCCATATTGCTTTTCCTATGTGCATTAGACAAACGTGTCTTTAATTTCCCTACAAACTGTCTAAAATTTCTCTAAATATTAAATGACTGTCACTCACCTTGTGCTGATTCTTAACCAGTATCTTTATATTAAGTCTAATTTGCTATAATTATTAAAACTGCACATTTTTGTTTTATTTTTGAAGATTGTTAAATTATTGTTCTTAAAATGTTTTGTATAATCTGAAGCTTTTCTCCCCAGGCCTCTGCTGAAAATGGGCTTCTACCCAGTCAGATTTTCTCAGTAAGCAAATGTCACTAAATAAATAAATACATACATAAATACATACATACATACATACATACATACATACATACATACATACACACATACATATCTCTATACCCAAGGCTGAAGGGGAACAGTGAACATCCCTGCCTGAGTTCCACAATAATTAAAATAGAGAGGATATGGTATTGGCCATTCATATTTGTGCTATATGACATTTATACAAAACTTATACTGCTAGTATGAAGTTAAGTTCAGTGCTGTACTTCCCAAATTGACCCATACTATTTCTACTCCAGTTAGTGAGAGGTTTTCTTATAGTTCACAAATGCCACAATGTCACATGTTTTTGATACCTCAGGATTAATCCACAAGCTATGAACAACCACATATGTGCTGTACTATACTTTTGCCTTGGGGTTAGTTATGACATTAATGGCTACAACCTTCATGTAAAATAGGCTATACCAACATGAGTGCACCACCACTGGCCAGTTGTAAACCCTCTCTCTTTTTCCTATCAATTTAGTTGTTTATAAAGGATCTTCCATGACATGTGACCTTGTATGTGGATAACCTTCAACAGCTACTGTAGACATTGTATAGAAATGAATGCAAAAAGACTTAGGCCAGTATTCATAGCCCGGGAATTGACATTTTCAAAGCAGCAATCCGTAAACAGTGGCTTGACATTTTCAAAGCAGTAATCCGTAAAGAGTGGCACTATGGTTATGCATATCAGGTCTTTCAGGATGACTAAGAAATTGTGGAGACATTTTGTTAAACACAAAAGTATAACATCCTTAAGGCATAAGTAATAAAGGGACAGCTAATATGCAAATAAGGGGCATTACATATTTGTATCCCAGTAGGATTCATACAGATGAATCTAAAATGACCATATTTGCATACTAAACATGTAAATAGCTCAGAACTTCAGCCAATAAGTAGCAGTTTACCATGAGAATTCAGAGTTGAGAGGGGAAGGGAAAAAGGAATAAAAAAATGCTGTGCATTTTAAAATGAGGTGCAATTACTGAATTTACTTAAATAATTTATGTATTGCATTATAGTGCTTCTGAATACATGGACATAGCACTGAGGAGATAATTGGGTGAAATCTTTCATTTTGGAGTCAGTGAAGTGCTTGTGCAGACATATACAAATTACTGAATGGATCTTTGGGGGAAATATTTCAATTTGGTGTCAGTGAAGTGCTTGTGCAGATATGGACAAAGTACTAAAGGAGTTGCTGGGGTAAATGCTTATTTTTGGAGTCAGTGAAATGTATGTGCAGACAAGGACAAACCACTGAAGGGGTCATTAAGGGGAATGTTTCATTGTGAAGTCAGACAGGTTCTTGTGCATACATGGACAAACTGCTGAAGAGGCACTTGTGGAAATACTTCATTTTATTTTCAGTGAAATACTTCTGCAGACATGCACAAAGTACTGAAAGGGTCACTGGTGAAATATTTCATTTTGGTGTCAGTGAAGTGCTTGTTTAGACATGGGCAAACTACTGAAAGGGTCATTGGGGAAATGTTTCATGTTGGAGTCAGTGAGGGGCTTCTGCAGACATGGACAAACTACTGAAAAGGTTGTTGTGGGAAATGTTTCATTTTAATGTCAGAAAAGTGCTTTTGCATACATGGACAAACTACTGAAGGGATCATTGGGGGAACTGCTTCATTTTTGTGCTTGTGCATACTTGGACCAGTGCTGATATAAATCACTGAGTGATTTCTTGAATTGATCGACATGCAGATGTATTTTTACATGCAGTTGTGGTGGAGAAACCACATGATTAATTAGCATATGCCCCCCCCCCAAAATACTACATTAGCATCCAGCAGAACATAGGCTGTGGGGCCTGAACTACATGGGGCTGCATGTCTTCCTGCTAGAGCACCAAGTAGCACCATATTAAGGCAGTTGCTAAATCAGGAAAAGGTACAGCAGGATGTTGATGGGGGTGTGCACATTGCATCACATTCTGGAATCTTGGCCATTATTTCATTATTAGCCAAACTTACAGTTTTGTGTGCCCATTGTACCTTACTTTCATATTCTTCATGTTATTTTAATCATTTTCTTGTGTCCGCTTGTTTCCTTATTGTTAATACTGAAGTCTTTATCTTCTCTAGGTGCATGTTTTATTTTCCCTTATTCTCAGGAAAACTGCTTTATGATGTCTTCATGTCAACATGAAATTATAGCAATAACCGCGCTTGGCCTGGGTGTAATTCAATGCTACCGGAGGCTAAAATCAGGGACCAAAAAAAGCCAACAACCGTGGTGCTTATAATTTACCCAGAAGTGAAGTGTTATTATTACATGACATTATTTAATTATTTAAAACTGTTAATTTTCTTAACAAATGCATATATGGCATCCTGTTTATCGTGTTTACTGCCCCGCTCGCATGTCTGGCATCTGGCGCTATTATGCCGCAATGTACATCAGATGCGCAGAGTTGGTTAACGGAAAAAAAGTATCCACGAGAAAGCAAGATCTAAAATTTTAGAGTTTAATATTAAAAATAATAGCCTTTAAGCTTGGGGAGTTATAATGTAAAAATTAGTTTAAAACTCGCGCCTTTATATCCTGTCCGCCATTACGTTTGTACGCAAAAAGCGGCGCATTCTGTTGTTTTAACACATTAAGCTTATTCTCGGTCTTTTAAACCTTCGATTGTTAAATAGAGTTAATCAAATTTAACATAGCAGTCGGCTTGCGGGTTTTTGCTGTTTGTCCTAGCGCTGTGATATGTTAAGTTGGCTGTGTTAAACCCATTTTACATTAAATAAAACGCAGCTTGTTTAAAAGTTATACTTACTAATGACGCTTTGGGGCTTACGACATACCATTTGGGCCAATCAGCGGCAAACAGGGGCATGCTGTTATTTTGAAATATTCTGTAAGCAATGTTTATGAAGAGACATGATGTATGCCAAACAATATTAAAATTCAAATTATCACTATAATGGACACAAATATCTCTATTTTTACATGCAATTTAAAATGAATCTTCTTATTACATAATAAATGTATTTTATGTTCTGCTAAATCTTAATTTTATATATTTCACTGTTTGACACATATCAGAAATTGCCATTCATAAATATTTAAGCATTTTAATAGAGATTTGTCTTGCTTCATATACACACACCTATGTAGTTGTCATTTATAATGTGAATAGTTTGGAAGATTGACACTCAGAAGGGAACTATCAGAATGTAAATGGAGCAGAATGCAGATTTAATTTTAGTGGGTCAGTTTTAGGGTTGGGAATGTGCTTCTGAGAGTATTGACAGGTTAGTGTTAGATTAAGGGTTAGGTAAGATGACATCTTTCATGTTGAGCATGTTTGTTGGTGCATGTGTCTGAGTGTCAAAGCTTGTCTTGTGTACTTTTAGGGGTATGGTAAGGGTTTTTCTAAGGTATGGTGTAAGGGTAGGAGCAGGGTTAAGGTTATGGTTATCACACATTGGTAAGTTGATACAGGGAAGCTCATTTACAAATGTGTACTAACCCTAGCTATGACTATGCTCCTGACTCTAACCATAACCCTATACCTTACATTTGAAAAACCCTTTCAGTAACACTACCATTATTAAGACAATCCATGTCCTTTAGTACTGGTATGGCTTAGGAGGGCTTTGTTTGTTTCATTTTAGTGTATTTGGTTTAAATTGATCACAGAAGTAGAATGTTTACCCATTTTGTGCCATTAATTTAATATGGCTTTTAGTGTTTGCATCTGTATTTTGAGTGTCTGTATTTTGGTTTGCCTTTATTATGAACTGTCTGTAATTTAGACTCTGAATTGTGAGTGTCTACATTTTGATATATGCACTTATTTGTATATATATATATATATATATATATATATATATATATATATATATATATCTGTGTGTGTGTGTGTGTGTGTGTGTGTGTGTGTGTGTATGTATATACACACACACACATATATATATATATATATATATATATATATATATATATTTATATATATATATATATATATATATATATATATATATAAAGCATTTTAGGTGGGGATATATATCAACTCAGGGTCAAACAACATTATATATATATATATATATATATATATATATATATATATATATAAGCACTACAGAATCCTGAAAGACCAAAATTCTGAGACCAAAATCTTGAAATTTCAAAATACTGAAAACACACAGGATACCAACACTTACTATATTCCAGCACAAGTACATACAGAAACATATTACCTTTCAACTATATGCAGGGTGCAAGCCCCCCTGCATCCCTCACACCCCCTGCTACTTAAATATATCAGTTCCGAGATTGCACTTCACTACATTAAGTGCAATCTCGGAGTTGATATATTTAAGTAGCAGGGGGTATGGGAGTGCAGCCCCCCACATTGGGGGTGCAGGGTGGCTTGCCCCCCTGCTTATACTTGGAGAAGAGTAATATGCTTTGTGTTTTATTTGTTTCTGTATGTACTTGTGGTTGAATATAGTAAGTGTTGGTATCCTGTCTGTTTTCAGTATTTTGAGTTTTCAATATTTTGATCCTTTGAGATTTTGGTCTCAGGATTTTGGGCTTTCAGGATTCTGTAGTGCTATATATATATATATATATATATATATATATATATATATATATATATATATATATATATACACACATATATACACACACACACACACACACACACACACACACACACACACACACACACACACACACACACACACACACACACACAGATATCTATCTACATATCAATAGATATAGATATATAGATGGATTGAGATATGGTTGCACTTGTTTTAGTCAAGTGTGGTTTAGGTCGACATCTGCTTTGTCAACACACTTTGTTCAACAAAACCTATAGATTACAGTTGTGTGAGATTGACAGTTTATCAGTTTGGGGAATATACCCTTTCTCTAGGGATTGTGCAGTCTTGGAGATGAAATAAATAACTAGCCAGGGAGTGGTGAGAGTGCGGGAGGAGCTTGCTTCCCTGCACAAAACATGTATATACATATACATGTAGATATACTTATATACATACATAAATACATACATATCAGCAATTTTTTTTACAACCTCCCTTATTCATGTTATATTCTATAGGAAATATCTAACATAAAGGAACAGCAAAAGAAACAAAAAAAAAATATTAGTCTGAGATTACTTACGCAATACATCTTCACAAGAGGGGAAACAGTGCAGATGTTTGTAACTTTCAGTCCAATGGACCCACTGTTGCTAAATAAAACACTGTTGCTGTTTAATAAAAATTTGTTTAAATTGCTTGAAATTCAGTAAGGCACAGGAAATAAAGCAGTATGGATCCACAAGAGAAATGTTGTGCTAGGCAAAATAGATAAATTTGCTGTATTGGATAACTTGGGCATTAGATCATAAAGGGGAAGCATTCATAATAAATCAAAATACCCGAGCGTAGGTGCTTATGCTGAAGCTAAAGTAAAACATTTACTTGATAGTAAGATGCAGATGCTTAAACTGAAAGTAAATGGATTGCACTTAAGTGAAAGGGTGATGACAAACATGGTAGAAACAGGGTTTGGGACAGGGGTAGTCCTTTTCAGTGCCTTTACAAGTGATGCTACAGTAAGACATGAAAGGAAAGAAAAGCTTAGCTTTTTGTTGACAACATGTTATTCAATGGGACTGATACAGGAAGCAAAAGCGAAAAAGAAAGAATCAAAAGAGAATTAAAATAATTAATCTATTTTTACTTTCCATATGAATTGCTAAGAGGGTTCGGTATAATTCACTGAACAAATAACTCAGTGAGAACAGAAAAACTCTCCAGATTTCATCAAGTACAGTTAGTTATACTGGTGAGTATGAGGTTATAACTTCCTACTTGTACCAAAGTAAAATAGATAAAACTTACCTGTTTTGGAAGAAATGGTTTAGTGAATTTTCAGAACATCTGAAAAAACTGAAGACCAACTCATGTCCCTCATATTGCTAAAATAGCATACTTTTTAAGGTAAAACCCACCATTCCATTTTCAGTCATGGATGCCAGATGAATTTACAATAAATTTTATTAGTACCTGAAAACTACAGAAAGTCATAGTATCCACCAAAGACACAAACATTCTCCAAGAAGGCCTGATATAGGCTAATAGCAGAACTGAGTGAATGACTGAAATTGTAGCATTGACTGACCTTGTTGACAGTTTCATTTATTCACTAACTCCATTCATAAACGCTGGTCATAATAATCACTTTATGAATTAATTTAGTGAAAGACATTATAGACATACAGAACCAGCATTAAAACTTCACTACCTCCATTCATAAAGAAGAGTATAGAACTTTTAATTCTCTTGGATGAGCCATTTCTATGAATGAAGTTAGTGAATGAATGAATGAATGAATGAATGAATGAATGAATGAACTTGTAGTGCTGATTGCGTGTGTTGACATTTTCATTCATTCAATAACATCACTACATTGCCTTGACATGAACATATTAGAATCTTGTGCCTGATTTCTTCTGAGTCTGAATATCTTAAATTAACTCCTAAAATGATTAACTTCTATCATACTTCTTAGTAAAACTTAAAGATGTATGTTTTAAAATCAGTTATAAAATGCCACTATACCATTAAAAATGTCTCATGGACCTGATCCAGCCTGTGGTTGCTAATTGAATAGCCCTACTACATGGTCTGCCACAGCAACGTCTTCAGTAAATATCAAAAAAAAAAAAAAAAAAAAAAAAAGCAGTAGTGGTTCTGTGAGGGAAACTATGGCGAGTATTCATAGCCCGGAGTTTCACAAATGACATATGGTTATCTGTTAATAGCAGAAGACACGGATATGCAAATAAGGTCAGTGAAAGGCATTTGCGATGAATATTGAAAAGCAAAGTATTTTTTAAAAACAACCCTACTTTTTGCAAAAGAGTAAGTTGTATAAAGTTTGTCATTATGAACATGTAAATTACATTGCAAAATCATGAGGACTAGTGTCGCTTTTTTTTCTTTTTTTCTTTTTTTTGCATATCTTGAGCAAGTGTGGCAGAATGCAGTCATGCTTAAAGTGCTTTAGGAAAGTTGTGGACTGAGCAGCACTTAAAAGGGATGTGTTTAAAAAGAAAAGGTACTTATAATTTTTTTGTACAGGGGTAGCCTCTTCTGAAACTCACAATTATTTCCTTAAAGAATAGAAAGGGGTTGATAGGAAAGATTGAAAAAAAGAGGAGAGAAAACAAAGAGTGGAACTCACAGGGGGGAACATCAGGAGAGTTTGCACTGAAGGAGGTGGGAGAAGATAGTTACTATTTTTTTGCCAGGGGATGTTCACCCATATTTTTTCAATGTTTTTTAATGAGAGGGTAGTGTGGGTAGTAAATAGGCAAGAGGTTAAGGTGAAAGGGGAAGGGAAGAAGGGATGAGGAAGTGCCAGCAGAAATTCCATTCCACGGAGCCTTAAACACATCCACTGCCAGATTGTGTTTCAGTGGAGATCCCTGATAGTGAGTTGGTAAAGGCCTGTTTTAGTGTGGTTGTCAGCACCAACTGGAATAACATGTCTTCTACAAGGGGAAGTGAGGCTACACCTGACTGAATTCTCCTGTCCACTACCTCTACCAGTATGTCCTCAACCAAGCTCCAGATCCCCTTTCTATGAGACTTGCCAAGCTGCCAATAGTTGGAGAGCCAGCAGGGCCCTGTGAGGATATCCCTGAATGGGCAGAGCGTGATCTGTCCCTAAGCTGGGAAGTATATGCCTAGTCTGGTCCTGAGGAATTTGAACCTGTAAAACAAGGAAAACAAATGGAAGAGAAACAAAACAAAAAAGGAGAAATAAATATATAAGCAAAATAAGAAAACAGAGAAAAAAAGGGCAAGTAGAGGCAAAACAGACAAAGGATAATAAATCCCCAGAGTACTGTTTACGTGCCATTTCATATACTATGGAAATCTTTATTAAAATAAAAGTTGTGCATGGTCTGTAGTTACGCATGGAGTGGGGGTACTGATTTGGGGTGTGCTTTTGTACTTGGGAAGAAGGAAATGAGCAGTGCATTTGTATACTTGTAATGAATTCAAATGGGAACGGCTTTTGACTTTTTGAAGGAGTGTGTGTATCTGACAAGTTATGTACTTACAATATACTGAATACAGTACTTAATAAAAATATAAAATAATATTTTTTCATAAAGAATGCTGTTTATTCAGTCACTCTAAAAAGTAAAAAAATAAACAAAAAGAGTGAAAACTTTGCAAAAGAAACTCAGACAAACTGATTTCAGAAAAGCATTTGGAGTTGGTTGTGCTGATTCTCTTATTGATGTAGCAGAAAAAGTAGGAAAAATCAACAAAACCAACCTCAAATGCTCTCTCTCTGTCTATATATATGGGTCTATATCATTTTATCAAGGTTTTTTATCAAACACCTAATTATTGAACATACTCCGTTGAAGTTCCTATTTAGTGAACTGCCTAAACATCAAATGACATTTTATCGAATTGTTTTAGTTGGCCATCTTTTAAAAAAATGTCATGCATGACATCATTTACTAAACAGTGAATACATACATTATAAGATGTTTATAACATTAAAAATGGAAAACTTAAAGGTAAATAAAGTGAATATTTATTAAATTGACATAAAAATGTGATTTTTTTTATACAGCACATGTACTTTTTATATAAGAAAAAAAGTTTTTTTTTATATTTTTGCACCACCCCCCACACACCCTGAAAATGAATTATACCAACTCCGAGATCACACTACAATAAGGTAATGGGTGAATCATGGCCATTTGGCATGGCAATCGCACAATATTTTATTCAGGATGGCTAACTAAAACAATTCGATAAAATGTCATTCAATGTTTAGGTAGTTCACTAAATAGGGACTTCGACGGATAGTGTTCGGCAATTAGGTGTTCAATAAAAAAAAGTTTGATAAAATGATATAGACGATATATATATATATATATATATATATATATATATATATATATATTTTATATATATATATATATATATATATATATATATATATATATATATATATATATATATTTATATATATATATATATATATATATATATATATATATATATATAGATATAGATATATATATAAAACACACATTATATACATTTTAAAAAGGTTACCTCATAAAGGGTTTTAAAAAAAAGGGGTTTCACTGTTGTCAGTAATCCTTATTTTCTATAGTTAAGTAATCATTAAAACAGAAGTTATTCATTAAAGCAGAAAAAAAAATGTAAATTACTTTCTGTTTGCTACTTTTCAGTACCACAGAACAGTAATCAGTGAACACTCAGGCATGTCAATGACATAAGTATTATTCAAACAGATAATCAAAAAATATTTTAAGATGAGATAGGATGTCAGATGAACAGTGACACAAAACCTATAACCACACAGCATAACCCACAGATATTGCTGGATGCATTGATTATACTCTATCCCCAGGATGTAATAAAATCTGTAATAACCATACCAAAGCAGAAAAACAATAAAAAACAACAAATTGGCCACAGACCCATTCAAAGACTGTACAGATTTATTAAAATCCTTAGTGCTTTGACTCAGAACTCCTTCAGAGTAAAGAACTGAATTTTCACTACACCTTAAATACAATTTAAACTCCTTCATCAGACAATTAAACAATTATCCAATAACTTTAGTCATATGACATATTTCCAACTACATTCTTTATTAAGCCCACGTAGGCACAGTATAGAGCCTACATGGAATGTATCTGTGTACATGACCATGGTTCCCCCCTCGGCAGCGCCATGCATATTAATGATGGTGCAATGCAGAGGGAGAGAAGAGAAATACGGATATTGAATCAGTGTAGGTAGAGGTATAGCAGCTACCAGTGGCTGCAGGTGAATGTGAGGTTCCCCATAATGCTACCTGCCACTGTTGTAATGTTGTGAAGTCTGTCAGTTGTATAATATGTCAGTTTTATGATGTGTTATTTTTTTTTGTAATTAGTTTATTTTTTTTTTTTTACTGCCTATCTGCGCAGCATGGCATGGAGTGCAGCAGTGCCATAGCTGTGCTCACATATATACAGCTGACAGCTGGCAGACATCTAAAAATAGAAACTGGATATAATTAATTGTCATAATTACATTTTTATCTTTTTATGTTAAATTCACATTTGCACTGTGCAGCATGGAGTGCAGCAGAGCCAAGCAGATCTCATACATACATAGCCAACACTTGTCAGACATCTAGAAATAGAAACCACATATAATTAATTATTTATTTATAGGTGTGTTTAACCACATTTTTGTAGCACAGCATGGTGCTCAATAACAGTAACAGGTAGCTTAGTAGTATATGTGAAGGTATACTAATTTTTATAACATCCAACTAGCTACATTTATAACATCTACAGCTAGGTAGAGTTATGGTCTTATGTGTAGTAGGGTTTATATTAGATGATTAAACTTTCAAAAGTTTGACTGTCGTATGGTTGACACCATCTGATCGAACTTTTGAAAGTTTGAACATTTTAAAAGAGATCTCCATGCAGCTTGGAATGGGAAGATTTCCCTTTTCTGCAATGTAGTGCGATCTTGGAGTTGGTGTATTTAAAGAGCAAGGGGTGTGGGGGTGTGGGGGGCTTGCCCCTGCTTAAAATGTTCAGGTATGTTATTTGTGTAGTTTATTTATTTTTTATTAGATATTCGAACTTTTAAAAGTTCCATCATATGGTGTTGATCATATGATGGTCGAACTTTTGGAAGTTCGATCATCTAATATAGGCCAGTGTAGAAAGTCCTGGATTTGAGTCCATAATAAGCAGACTATGACTGTAAATGAATGTAATATTTTCTCTTAATTTTATAAAAATATTGTGAATTGTGGCACTGCTGTGCTCTGCTAAGCACTGCTCATTCCTGCTAAGCAGTGCATAAATATGCTAATGGCTAACAATGTTTGTGTGGTGCTAAGCCTTGCTAAAACCATGGTTATGTGAGTTTTTGCACTGCTTGGCTGTGCTTAGCTGGTTTGTGTGCTGGTAAGTAATGCAATGCTTTTTTGAATGTTGCTAAATGATGTGTAACAGCGGGAAAACAGCCTATATTAAGCTCAGTATGTAGGAATTCTGCAACAGTCATTGGAGTTCAATAAACTGTTGGTATGACTGGCGGTGTTGATGAAGGTGTGTGCTTTTGGGTGCAGAGGTGGAGTATTCAGGGGTTTAGGTTCATGGTCAGGTTCCTTATTAAAAACCATGAACCCCGGCTGATGCAGGGTGGACCCCAGGGCTCAGAGTTTAAGGCAGAGGCCTGGGACCATTTGGCAAGGGAACTCACCAGTGTTACTGGTATCCCCTGCATAGGTGAGAAGTGCCATCACCATTATGATGACCTGTAAATGAGAAAGAGAGAAACCCTGGACACCTGGGTCCAGGAAGCTTGTGATGGGAATGTCCCACAAGTATGTAAGTATGTCTTGCTTTGTCTAACAAAAGTGCAAGCTGAATGTCTACAAAGCTGGTATGCATAATGGTGTATTTTTCTCCCAACAGCTGCAGCTTTGAGCTGTCACAATGTTGAATCCCATGCCGGGCACCTGGCCAGGTTGTATTGTGAGTGTGGCAAGTATGGATTTAGTATAACTGTAGTGCAATAAACAAGAAAGAGTAAAGCATTTGCTGCAATGAAGTATACACAAGAAAAGGTGTAGTGCAATAAATGGGCAAGTAGAACTGTAGTTCAATAAATGGGCAATTAGAGCTGTAGAGCTGTAGTGCAATAAATGAACAATAAGAACTGTACTTCAGTAAAACAAAAACAATACCAATAACAGTAAGCAAAATGTTGTTCATTAGGATTGTGTTGTCAAAACCATTGCAGTAGAGCTGCATGCTTTGATTGTCTATGCTAAGGTTGCTGCAGTCAAGTGTAACACTGTAATAGCTGTAGCCAGCAAATCTAATGGCCTGCAAACTGTATTACTTAACTTATAGTACTGTCAAAGGCTATATCCAGGCCAATATTGGTCACATAATGCTCTCTCTTCCCTGGACATCAGGAAAAAAGGTATGTGGGTGAGGTAGCCAAGTCCATGGGCAAATATTGTGTATGGACTTCACAGATATTTCAAACCAATAACAATAAAATTTGTTCACTAGCATTGCTGATTCTAAAATGCAGCTTTTTTAGATTCTATTAATACTAACAATGGTTTGGTTATTGCTAGCAGTAACTTATTGCTATACCTCATTTACCACAGCACATCAAGATAGGCCGGTTCCAGCTGATCCCCCTACCTTGCCTCAACCAGCTGTGGCACCGGGTCCCAGGACATCTGGGACCCAGACTGGTGGTGCCCCCTCTGCTTACCCTGCACTACCTGTGATGTCAGGTAGTACCACCCCAAGGGCTGTGGCCTGGCACCCCTATGGGAGTGATGGTGAAGGGGAGTTTGTCACCAGGTTCCTATTAAATGATCGAAGATGCATTCTTTCAAATGCATCTTGATCAAACGTGAAAGCATGAAAAAGCAAATTAACGAAACTGCATATAAGCAAATTCTTTCTCTGGGAAAGAAATTGCTTGGCCGGTTCCATTACTTTGCCATTTTCATGACTGTAGTTTGATCTCAGAGTTAGTATATTTAAGTAGGGGGGTGTGGGAGGCCCAGTCCCCCACATTGGGGGGTGTGGTGGGCAAAGTCCCCCACTTTATGTAATGTTTTAAATTTTTTTGTTTGTTTTGTGGAACAGTGATTTTTTTTTTCCTCGGAAAAATCACTGTTCTAAGAGTTCGAGATTGTAAGCTTTCGCTTACATGGGTTTGATAAATCATCAATCACTTTTTTAAGCATTTGATGATTTAACATAGACCCATTGTCACCAATGCAGAGCTGCCAGTCTTGGTGTGCATGGTAGTCTACCATGGCTATGACTGCCACATGAGCCGGATTGAGGGGATGCTGGTCACCCTAGTGGGGCAGCCTCACCCTGGTGCCCAGCCACCAGCACAGCCACCTTCAGGCAGTGATGGAGCAGTGTTGACAGTCCCACGGGTGGGGACATGAGTCACACTGCTGCTGTCTGGAGGCACATGGCACTCAGATTCCACAACACCCTCCCTTTCCAAGGTGTTCATCCCTCTCATGTTTCACATGCCAGCCCTGTCTGCTGTCTTTTCTGTCTTGTCTTTTTGCAAATGCATCCTCACCTACCCAACTTACCTCTCCCACATGTGACTATGTCCCTTCTCCAATGTTTCACTCTCACCTTAAAAAAAATGGGCACCTGTCCCCAAAAAAAATATATTGTCCCATACATAGCTCTCCATTTCAGACACATGTCCAATGGACACAAATAATTCAGTCCAATTGACTTGACAATGCAGTTATGTTGTCCTCACCTTTCTCTCTGGAGTTTGAGAATCCAAATTCATCTACAAATCTGTCAAAGTGCACAGTTGTTGCTGTATAAGCAATGCATAGCTATGGTTCTTTCCTTTCAATATGTTTTCTCCCTGCTTGCCCCCCCCCCATTTCACCACTTTCTTATCACCACTTTTTTCTTTTCTTTATATTTTTTAGAGGGGCATTGCACGATGCACCACGTTGCACATCTTTGCTATGCTGCTATGCTCACCTAAATAGAGCCATAATGACTATATCTGTTTCCAACATTGTAAGACACATTTACAAAATAAACACTTCTGCCATGTTTCAAACCCGTGCCCATCACACATGCAGCACATTGTATTAACCTGCCAAACAGGTGGTTTTAAACAGGCCACAGTGATTTCCAATTACAGTCATTAGGCATGTTTCAGTAGAGTTGCGTGCCACGCCACACTGCACAAACTGGAATAAAAAGTAATGGAAAATATGAGAGTGTACCTTGGAATCTGGTGCAATAGTTCACCAAGAGACAGCCAAAGACATGATAAGGTATGTAACTGAGATCTGTGATAGCAGGTAAATGTGCCCTTTTATTAGCAACATGTAGAAAGTCATTTGATAAGGCATTCATGGCAAAATACATATTCAACCGCGACTCTAGTGTGAAAATATGTCAATATAAAGCCATGGACATACTGATGGATGTAGAAAATGTATGTCACAGCCTGTATGTGTGCACATATATCTTACAAATACACCCACTGTAGCAGTGACTCAGCAGCTCAGTCTGTTAAATGCCTTGCATACAGTAGATTTTGCCATACACAGTCCTGGGTTCAAATCCATTCTTGTGTTGCATTTCATTTACATTATTGCAAAGGCAGCAATTAATGAATGACTCATGCACTCATTATCCACACAAAGCATTCCAAATGAAATAACTGCTTTCACTGCTGGAAGTCACAGCACTGCAGGTAGGGACACATATCACATATCTGTATAGCATCACTATATGTCACCCAGTACTCTGTTATTGACACAGTTGCCTAACATATGTACCTTAAACATATGCCGTAATTGTAGTGTAAATGGTACTCTTACCCTGGCTCTGCCTCTACAACAAGGCTGACATAGCTGATACAGATACAACTACAGCTTGTTGTCCTCCAAAGTGTTCCCACTCACTGCCTTTGTCTATTACCTGCAGCAGCAGCTACAGGCTGTGGGTCACACAGTTCTATGTAAAGGTATCTGATACAGACCTACCCTCTGTGGTGATATAATCTCCTCACCCCAGAAATGTCCATATCAACAACTAAGAAAGGGGCCCTGTTCTACATGAAGACCTTATATATTACAAAGAGGTTGCATGTCATTGGCTAATGATAGTGCAACTTAGCTGCTTTGGTTGCAATTAGCATATCAGAGTCACAGACTGGTTTAGAGGCAATTGCCTGCTAATGAGAAGCATGTTAAAATGCAAGCAGCTAGCTATGGGGAACCATTCTGTATGAAACTTGCCTCAAACAGAGCACACCTTTGTAAAACAGTACTAGTAGCACACTTTAACAGAGGAGTATTGCACTTCACCAGGTATGTAACTGTTTTCTGTGAATAACAGGATGCAGATGGGAGGATAGAGGTACAGGGAATAGGGAGTACAGCAGTAAACCTGTCTTATACCTGTGCTAATGACATGTCATTGATACCCTGCTGTCTTACACATACGGGGGATTTACAATATATCAAGGTTGCATTGTCTTTTGTCATTGTGGCACAGTAGAGTCATTGGATTGTCCCAATATAGTGGTCATAATAGCATACTGCTATTTGTCTGGCACTGGTCTTATGACATATTATTGGGTGACTGGCCTTAGTAGACACACTACAGTGGAGTGGAGTGTTGGGTGCATAATTATACAGCAGAATCTGTCATGGCACTCAGGGACCTACCTCAGTAATGATATTATTTCAGTTGTATCCACACACTTAGTTTGTTTTCACACGGTGAGATATGACATGTATGAGCAAGCAGTTGATAGTGCCAGCCATTTTGTTCTTGCTGTAACTGTAGATAGTGGACTTCCATGTATTTGATCCTGTAATGTGTTTTGCTTTTGGTGTGTTTCAGGATTAATGTATCGCAGACGGCATGCCCCCTTCTCAGATGTAGAGAATGAACTAATAATTTAAGGACTAAGCAACATCATCACATCCTCCTATCCAAGGGGAGGCATAGCAGTGAACAGCAGGCTGCACTGTGGGCAGACCTTGTTCAAGATGTGAATGAGACTGGCCACCAGGACAGGACATATGAGTGCATTCAACACCATGCTACAGACATGGTGAATGCTGCATGATGATGGTCAGCTGTGTGCCATCAGCAGTGGAGGTAAACAATGCTTAGCAGTCGTTCACACACCCCCAGACTTGCACAGACCAGTTATGCTGAATCAGCTTAGAAGTTAGTAGACAAACTCTCTTCTGATGTCAAGCCACCTTCTCTGTGGACACCAACACCATTCTCTGCCTACACGGAGGGGATCTGCAGACATGATTACCCAATTATGCTATTCAATAACTCCATCTCATTTGCATAGGGATCCATGCTCACAACATGGATACTACATGCTCCTTAGACCTTCCACATTAGCAACAGCAGCATTGCACCACTGTAGATACTGCATGCAGGGTCCTGTAATACATTTCTGACTCATGATATTAAAATTTCATTTTCCAGGTTGTTTTTTTTTTTTTTTTTTTTTTTAATAAGGCATGTTTGCACACTGTGGTGCACTGCTCAAAAATGCCACGATTATTAAAAAAATATTTATTTTAAGATATTTAAAGTAACTTTTGGAACATACAGAGGATAGTTTTGCTCATATCTGTGTCTGCTATGCCATTTCTGTCTATCCACCTGCATTTTTACAGCCCCTTTTGTCTATCTACAATCCGGTACACAGAATCTTTCCATGTACACTATGGACACTGACACGGGGTCTGCAGGGCTGCCTATCTGCTTGCTGGATTGCTCTACCTGCCTCATTTGCATGACATTTGCCTGCTTTTGAGGTGATACATGACACACAAGTTTCCATGTTTGCACGCTCGTGTGCACTGCTCAGCAGTGCTTACTGAATCTAAAACTGTTCGTGCCGTGTTAACATCTCAGCACAATGCTTACATGGAAAAAAAACTGTGTAGGCTTTATTACATTTTTCCCTATAACCTGAATGTCATGGTCCATAGTTCTTGACTAGATACCACCTCTATACCTGTTCAGCCATATGGGGTATCATACTACTATCTACTTCTAGCTGGTTTTCATTAGTCATAGTGGGACTAGAACTGGGAGCTACAGTGACAGCATGGGTAACTCACCACCACATCATGTTATGTAGAATGCAATATGCAGTAAACATACTTTATGCAGTAGCTGGGTCATACTGAAAGGCACCCCTAGACTCATCCAAGCACCATCTCAATGAGGGTCTCTGCAGCACCACTCAGATTTCTCACTGGAGTCATGAGCCATGATTCCAGTGGATATCCAGCATCACCTGAAAAAGAGAGAGAGAGAGAGAGAGAGAGAGAGAGAGAGAGAGAGAGAGAGAGAGAAGGTCAGTCAGTGGGGGACAAAACAGAAATAAAATAGGATTCAGCAATACACTTTAAAGTGAATACTTAAACACAATATAAAAAATATATTTTTTTCACTTTCTAACAAGAAGACTATTGGCCATCCCACCATGTAGGAAGAGGCAGTAGAGTGAGCTAGTGTGCCAGATATGGGAGTCATGTGCACTGCAAGCATGATGGGTAAAGATGTTAGTGATACACTCCCATGCATCACACACTACCTAACAATTGGTGGGATTGTGGTGGTTCCTGTTGAGGTACTGCTCTGTTTGTGGACCATGAGGGTTCCTAATTGCAATATGGGTACGATATATTGCACTAAATACCTCAGGGAAATGTGACAGCTGACAAAAAGCATGCACAGTCCCGGCTTGGCCTTGAGATGACACTGGGAAATAGATATGCTGATTCACACAAGCCAACAGTACATCCAGCAACTGTTGCAATATCCTTGAAGCAGACGCCTGTGAGATCCCCAGCAAGTCCCCAGTCTCTCTTTAGAAGTTCCCTATAGCAAGTATAGTGAGCTTTTTACATACATTGGTGTCCACTAGAATAGAGAATCCACTCATTCCTCCAGTGATCACGTAGCCCAGGCGGGTATGACCCTGACCCTGAGTAGCATCCTGCCCTCACCAAGAATGATACTTCAGTATAAAGACAAAATTATCAATTTCAACAACTGGCTAAGCTTCTTATGTCATTCAAAGGGGATCCAGTGTTTGTCAGCCTGGGATGACAAGCTTGACAAGCTGTGATGCTTCACAAGAGATGGCTTGCACCTGTCACCCCTTGGCTTTCGAATACTGGCCAAGGCTCTTGCTGCCCCCATAGTGCCTTTTTTAGGCAAGGCTCAAAATTCAAACCCACCACAGTAAACAGCACAAGTAAAAAAATGAGGGTTATGCTACTCAACGTCAGAAGTTTAAATCTCAAAATGCATGCGCTCGAAGCACTCCAAATATGGAGAACGTCAACATCTGTGCAGTAACTGAAACCTGGTTCAAGGCTCCAGAGAGTACTCCAGCACTACTGGGCTACAACCATTACCACGCATTTTGGCCACAGAACACGGATCGAAACACAAAAGGAGGGGGTGTATCCATATTCATCAAGGATACTCACACCTTGAGGTTAGTGGTGCAGCATGATACCACTGAGATCCACCATGTGCAACTAACATCAGGCAAATATGCAATGCAAATTGTGGCCTGCTACAGATCACCCTCCATAACCCACGAGCACCACTCCGCCTTTCTGGAGACACTGGAAAACATGAAGGTCCTACTGAACACCCTGATATTGGGCAATTTCAATTACCCTACCATTAACTGGGAAAACTACTTGAGTACAAACTCCCATGCTCAGTGCTTCCTGGAATTTATCAACTCAAATGCACTGGATCAGCTGGTAAACTCCCCTTCTAGAGGCCACAACATATTGGACCTGGTCATCACCAACATGGCCGACAGGTGTTCCGTACCGGAGGTCAACCCATCACTGGTTAGATCAGACCATAAACTAATCACCCTGGATGTCCACACCCCACCACCATCCCCAACCAAGGAAACCACAGTGAAAAACATTTCTAAAGAAAACTTCACCTTACTTAAGACAGAGGTGGTAGGTTTCACAGCCCCCACGCTAAAGGATAACACTGCCCAAGATGCAGAATCCTTTACAGTTGCACTCTATGAGCACCTACAAGGATGCATGGATCATGCCATCTCTAGCAAAACCAAGACTCACTCCCCTAAGAAAAGGAAACCAGTCTGGTGGACCCCTGCCATAAACAGGCTATACAACAGAAGGAGGAAACTAGTTCAGAAAAAAAGCAAATCCCAAAAAGGAAAGACATCCCTAATCAGTATCAGTAAGAAATTAAGGTCCATCATAAAATCATCCAGGGCTAACTTTGAAAGAAAAATAGCCAAGGATTTGAAAGATAACCACAAAGCCTTCTTTAGCTATGACAAGAATCTAAGTGGCAAATCGCAGATATGCTCTGAGCTAGTGCAAAATAGCACAAAATATACTGAGCCTACTGATATTGCCAACATCCTGGCAGATAGATTCAGTGCAAACTTCACCTCACTCTCACCTTCAAAAGGGCCCACAACAATGCTGGAAAAAGTGTAGTGTCCCAGAAATCACAGAAGCACAGGTGAAAACAGCCCTTTCAAAAGCCAAAAACACAGCATCAAAGGGGCCAGATGGTGACCCAGGCTGCGTCTTAAATGAACTGCAGAAAGAACTAACCCCCACCTAAACACGCTGTTCAACCTCAGCCTCTCCACAGGCTACGTGCCCATAGAATGGCGCACAGCAACGGTTATTGCGCTCCACAAAGGAGGGGCCACAACTGACCCTGGTAACTATCACCACATAAGCCTGAATAGCGTGGTCTGCAAGGCTATGGAGTGCATCATCATGGAACTCATTAAAAAAGACATTGGAAACCTCCAAACACTTGACCCGACCCAGTTTGGCTTTGTTAAGGGCAGATCATGCCTACTAAACCTGGATGACTTCTTCAAGACAGTCACCAAGGCCATAGACGAAGGAAAGGTGGTTCACACAACCTATCTTGATCTCACCAAGGCATTTGACACCATTCCTCACTCAGGTATTATAGAAAAACTCACCAGCCTGAACATAATCCCCTACATCACAAGATGGGTTGCCAACTGGCTTATAGACAGAACTCACAAAGTAAGAATAGTGGGCTCCAGGTCCGACTCTAAACCAGCCACAAGTGATGTCTCACAAAGCTCAGTTCTGGGACCCCTACTGTTCGGCATATATTTCTCAGAAGTACAGGCAAGCACAGGAGGACTATGGCTAACCAAGTTCGCCGATGACTGCAAACTGGGAGCCATAACTGACTCGGCTGACATGGACATCCTTCAAAAAGGCCTTACTGAGACAGACACCTGGTGTCAACGTCATGGCCTCAAGCTAAATGCCAAAAAATGCATAGTCATCCCATTTGGGAAAAACAAAACACCCATGAATTACCACATAGGCGGCAGCCCCCTTAATACAGAAGAGGTAATAAGAGATCTGGGGACCCTAATACCCTTATAAAGTCCCTGTCCACTCTGAGCCTATCAAGGATTTCTTGATTATCAAAGTTATAATAATTAAAGTTTTGCCTTACTGGCTGCTGTGCACCACTGGGTGCAATTGGTTTTAGCCTAAAAAAAAAACAACTCCAGGCATAGAAATCGAAAATTTCACAGCAATTGATGACATTTTTGCCAACTGCTTCTCTGATACACTTGATGATGATCGCCTTTATGTAACACATCAATGACCAGTGTGGAAAAAGTGGGAAAAACTATCTAGGAATTGCAGATGATCAAAGATATACTTCGTTCACATATAAAGATTTTTATTATTCCTTATTTACATCTCATTATTTGCACATTTGCATAAGCACATTCAAGGTAATTGCACATTGGTATAATGAATCGCAGCTCATCTGATCTTGCTCATGGACATCTCAAAAAGCCTAAGTGCATTTACATAAATGACTATGAATACTAGCCTATATTTCATATGGAAACTGCTAACATATATAAACACAAAAACTTAAGGAGGAACTAAAAATGTGGAGGTATTTCACAAAGATGAGTATACTTACTTTCAGAGACTGCTAGTAACAATGGCACTCCGCAGTCCTCTATCAGACAAATCTTAATGACCAATTCTGTCTAAAATGTTGCTTTTATTTTCCAAAAGGAAAAGAAAAAGTGTTTCTTCAATGTCTGGCGATTATTCATGAAAGAGTGTCTGTGCATATTGGTGTCACTTGTAAATAGTTAACAAGTATTTTTGCAAAAAAAATCACTTTAGAAAATAAAAGGAGTATTTAAGTAAGGATTGTTCATTCTCTGTGTATTAAGGCTTAAACTGCATCAGTGATGTTGTACATGTCAAAAAGTATTAGGCATCAAAAAGTACAACTGCTATCTCTGTGACACAGACTAATAAAACACTGATTGTATACCACTGATGTAGAATCAGGTCACAGCCTGGGTTCTGAAAGTGGGGGTGGGGCAGAAAGCCGGGTACAACGATGTAGAATCTAACTGCTTCTCTCTGGGTAGGAATGGGTCAGGGGACATGCCCAAGAGTGCGGATTTTAGTTGTAATCCCTTTCAGGCACTAGGGATCATGAGCAGTTCTTTATCATCAATGGTGGTAGGATAACTAATGGGAGACCTCACACAAAAACAAAAACTATTTGACTCATAAGGCATTAAAAAACAATCACTTTGGACACAGCAGGGGTATGCAGAGGAGATATTAGACCTTTTAAACTAAACTGATTCCACAGTGGATGAAAAGCTCCAAGCATGTCACTTGGCCCACAACCCTAGGAAGAACAATGAGTCATTGAGCTGTTACCACTGATGGAAAAGACAGGCATGTTAGGTAGGCAGGAGTGATGCACAATAGTTATCAGGAGCTAAAAGTAAAAAAAAAAAGTGCTCAGTTAAATATCTGCTGTAAAGCAGAACACAAATACAAGATGGGAAGATACTGATGGTCAAGTCCAGGAAACAGGCATCGGAGAGTGCAACAGTGTTTAATAACTTTTATACACTACTAGAAAATTTTACCCTTATTGCATAAAAAGGATACAAAAAGCACACTTATCATGTATACAGTATTAACTCAAATGTGATTAATAAAACAGAATTCCACAACTGTTTTATTGTACCTAAGCTCTGGCAAAAGGCCCATAGTAAAATTATTTGTCTTTGTTACATTTTCTGCTTAGGCAATGTCATAATCCTGAGAAATCTGTCAAAACAAATATTCAACGACAGTAATTAGTTTTCCAAGTATAATAGAATGTCTAGATCTAGCAGGAAAGGTAAATAATGCTAGGTATGACAGAAACAATATAGATTTTTAAGAGTTTCATGAAAATAATAATTTTAAATTACCGATTGTCTCTACATGCTGGATGCAACAGAAAACAAGACACACACACACACACACACACACACACACACGCACACACACACACACACACACACACACACACACACACACACACACACACACACACACACACACACACACACACATCAAAACTGAAGATGGCTTTGCTAAAAATCAAAATGAGTAATTTAAAATATTTCCTCTGCTTGGAGGTTGTTGGCACTTATACTGTTATTGCAGCACAGTTTAAGTATCTCAAATACATATCACAAATTACAGAGAATATGTATTTCCACCATTGCAAATCTAATTAGGTATGTGTTGATGACTCAATACTTATAGAGGAATGCAAGACAAATGCGAAGGAAATAAGCCAAGACTGGAAGTTGCTCAAATCATTGATGCTAACTATATTTTTAAAGGGGACCACCATGCATGGTCTATTTTTGCTCTTGCTCAACACAAGGATATACTATATCCCTAAATGTGGACAAATACCTATTGATACCTTATATCTCCTACTCTCCCTTCTTCACTCACTTCCTTATTTCTATAAATTTCTCTCCCCTGGCTTTCTCTCTCTCTAAATATACCATAGACTTGTTTTTCTCATATTGCAATTCCTGTTTGTATTATTCTAACTTACCTTTATTCCTGTATAAACTAGCTAAAATGTCTATAACTATTAAATCATTGCCATATAACTTGTATCTATTTTTAACCGATGTTTTCATTGATGGCTAATTTGGTATAATTATCTAAACTGCACTTGTTTTGTGTACTAATTTTAATGACTGTAAAATTATTATTCTTAAAATGTAGTTCTTTGCACCTAAATTATTATTCTTAAAATGTAGTACTTTGGAGCTTTTCTCCCCAGGCCTCACATGGAAATGAGCTCCTACCCAGTTGGACTTTCACACTAATCAAATGTCAATCAATCAATCAATCAATCAATCAATCAATCAATCAATTATGTAAATAAATAAATACATATCTCCTATAAAGCATCATTATACCCTTTCAAATTAATGTATATCTACATATAGTGAAGTTGTCCTCAGAAACACAAAACATTGAGTATCATAACACAGATAATCATTTTCCATAGGAAATCACTACTGGTATTATTTCCAAATGTGCACCATCAGTGATGCCTAGGTTTTGGGGGAGGGTTCTCTATTTATATTTGTGAGACCACAGAGTTGGTGTACTTAAGATTACGAGATGGCAAGGAATTGCCCCCTGCTTACAACAAGAGGTGCAGGGGACAAGTCCCCTACAAAATACCTATATTGTTTAATGTGTGAACCTTGTGCTTTTTGGGATTTTTTTTTTGACATTTTGGTTTATCGGCATCTTGATGCATGGGATTCAATACAGGAACCATAATTAACACATATCACAACAGTAGACTTAATATACTAAAAATAAAACTAAACTCAGTTGTAAATAAATCTTCCTTCAAGATGTTAACAGTGAAATGTAAATAATACATTGATAACAACAGACATGTATTATACACTCAATGAGCACGAGTAAGTCTAGTGAGGATGCTGTCACTTCTATGATAGTTTACATTCATGAGCAGATAGATGTAAGATACCAAGATACAGCTGAATTTAACAAAATACTCTTCAGTGGAATAAAAAAAAATAGATAATGCAATAATAAACAAAAGTGCTATGTAACTTTAAATATATTATCATAGTTACAACAGAAACCAATAAATAAATACAATATTAAAGTCTCTAAATTAAATGAAGTACAGAAGCTGCTTAATTCTCATATCAAAACTTGAAGATCTGACTAAAACCTCAGCTTGATCTCAGACGATTAAAAGTATTCTTCAATTATATGAGGAAAATTTAAGGAAAAACTGAGAGTGTAGCATGCTATCGATACTATGAAGAAACAACCAAGCCACAGGATACAGCAAATATGCTTACAATGTAAATGGTGGTCTTTTGGCATAGATAAGGCCTACTACTACTACAGCTCCACATAAAAGGATACGTGACAAACTAAAATAATTAAATATCAATCCATACCTAAATCAGTAGGTAAAACAGTGGTTAAAAACCAGGATAAAAGAAGCATTTATGATAATTGCCTGTCATAACAGAGGTTATCAATAGTATCCCCCATCAGATCCATTAATGGTGCCAATTAATTTTGTTGAAATGTTCTTAGATCAGAAACAAAAGGTGGGAGATGAATGATGAGCATCCAAATATGCTGATGATTCTTATTACATAACATACTTCCCTCAACATTAATGTTTCCAATAGAAACTACAAGCAATACACACTCTTTGCAGTATTAATGACTTTGGAATTATAGTCAATAATTACAGCATCATAATGCTTTGCAAAGCAACATAAATTACAGTTGTAAAAGAAGTAGAAAAGTCATGAAAAACAACACCATCATTTGAATCTAGGATAATGGTATATGACAATTTATATTTTTACCAGTAAATACGTAACAAAGTCAAAAAAGCATACTCCATAGCCTCCTGATTATTAAGGTCATGTCTGGTCACTTCAAAAAGGCTAGTGTACCAATTTATATCTCACTGATATGACCCACTGTTGAACACAGATTGTATTTTGTAGCCTTTAGATATGCCACGGACGTGATGCATTATGATTCCTTATTTGAAAAATCATAAGGTCAGAAAACTCGAACTATTCAGAAAGAAGTAATCACAAAATGAACCAAAACCAAGAACCACAAAGGCTGGCAGCACAAACAAAGAAGGAAGACACAGAAAAAAATACATAAAACCATTTATTGCTAGCACTTTTGTTTAGAGTAATCTCCTAACTTCCTTACAAAATAATTAAAAAACACTTCCAGTTTATACATGACATCAGCAGAGTTCAAATACCATGAACGAGTGAAACAAAATATGTATACCCTAACCATATTAACCATTTGTTGACTGGATAAAAAAACATGTCTCTGTATCGGTACAGCTACTATTTCAGCTAACAGGTGTACTACCTGTCAAACACCTTTAATTTTAAAAAACTTGAAATGGAAATTGTTTCATTCAAACCAGGGGGAGAGCTGGTATTTAAATATACTTGCCAAAAGGTTTCCTTTTGCTCTAGAAAAACCTTCCAAGGACCACCCTGGGAATTCCTTTTTACCTGATGCAACACTACAAATGTGAAAGTGTGTTTAGGATATACCTTCAAATGCCTGAATAAGGCATTAGTTTCCTTCTTTTGGGAAATCTCTTAAAAGTGTTCATATATTCTTTGTGCTAATTTATGTTATGTTTTGCCCACATAAAAAGCAGGACACTGAAGGCAAAACACTTTGTAAACCACAGCTTGTGTATAATGACTGTACCTACCCCTCTTATATTGATTTTCTTATTACCTACTTCAAAATATGAACAAAAAAATACATGGCTGCACTGATGGCACATCCCACATGGACTAATTTTCCTGTTTTCTACAACCTAATTTTCCCTTTCCAGAATATTTTTTTTTATATTTCGACCTCTCCTTTACACAATATTAGGACATTGCCCCAATACATCAACTAAGTCAACATCACTCTTAATGATATTCCAGTTTTTATTTAAGATATCAAAAATAATGTAACTATTACTATTGTATGTAGTAACAAAGGGGCAAACCATATCCTTGGGACCACTTACACTAGATGGACCACAATCCCGTATATCTGGATGCATATCATCCCCAGTAGAAGGATTGTTATAACTGAGGGACCTTGCTGCACCAACAGTGGAACCTACATTACCTCCTGACAATAGAGGAACATACATACCACTATCCAATTTTTTTAATTGCCTCATCTTGTATTCTAGTCACAAATGGTGAGGATACACCTCTTCAAAAACATATTAGCAATATAAGCACAGCCATTTGAAAAATCATTACATTCAGATACCAAGGGATGGCCACTAGAAAAGTGTAGATAACTATTAGAAAAAGTTGATTTTCTATGAATTGTTGACTTAAGTCCCATTCTATTCTCAGTTTTAGAAATCAACCCATCCAAGTAAGGTATCTGGTCCAAACTGATGGTATGTGTAAATTTCAAAAAAACAGTTGTTTGATTAATATATTCAATAAACTCAGAAATAACAGTAATTGGACCCTTCCAAGCTATAAAGAGGTCCTCAACATATCTAACATACACTGAAACATGCTGATAATAGGGACTAGGGTATAGGTAACATCTCTCCCACCAAGCCATGATGATATTGGCAAAAAGGGGGCCACATGCCACTCCTTTGAGTTGCTTGAAAAGTGTCCTTCAAAGTAAATATAATTATAACCCAGTACTAATTCCATTAGCTGACAAAATGTATTAATCCTATCCTGGCTAAACCCCAACTCCTCAAATAAGAATAAAGAAAAGCATTCCATACCTATCTGATGTGGAATACAACTAAATAAATCTTTGACATCAATAGTTATAAAGATGCCATCTTGGCATGGTAAAATCTCATTACACAGAGTTAGAAACTGCCAGGAATCATGGCATATATTAGGAATTTTTAGTACATATGACTTCAACTGTCTATCCAAAAAGCGAGCAATATAGCTGGTTTTAGACCAACCTGAATCCACAACTGGTTGTAAAGGAGGGTCACTCAGATCCTTATGTATCTTTGGTATGCCAAAGACAACAGGAATCTTAGGGCCCTCGGTAGACATATAATTATATTCTGCAACAGAAATCAGATCTTGGGTTAACATGTCAAGCAACTCCCAGTAAACTCTTTGATATGCTACATGAACTTCATTTAGTGATGCTTCCGTATAAGTGTCACCATACAATAATTGAAACATTCTCTGAGCATAATCATCATACTGCATTATTACCAACACTACCCCCGTTTATCAGGTTGCACGTACCTTAAATCATTGTGAGATTTCAAATCATTTATTAGTTCTGTCTCCACAGAAGACATGTTATCCGACCACTTGCTGTAATCCAAATAATACCTAAAATCAGTTTCACATGTTTTCTCAAATATTTTTAAAACATAATTTGCTTCAGGATTAAAAACACTAGGAACATGAACAGCATCACTATTTGTTGACTCAGTCACTCCATTCCTATATATACTACGCAGTTTTAAATTGTGAATATACATTTTTAAATCATACAAAAGCTGTACCATATCCACTGGTTTACTAGGAACAAATGTGTAACCCTTAACTAAAAAACTCAGCATGTGCTGAAGACAAGTTAACATAACTGTAATTGTAAATTTTGAAGTCTCGTGCTGTATTATAAATGATAGTAAAAGCTTTGTTTACAATCACCTATGGGCCCTGAAACTGTTCATTCCATTCCTCTGGTTCTGCCACTGCCTCCAATTTCCCTGTAGATAAGGTTGATTCTGGAATCTCTGATTCCAAATTTGTTCAGAACGTCATATCACTGGCTGATCTAAAGGGGCAGACACCTCATCGTGGTTGTATCCATTGTTATTTTCTGTACATTCCTCTGGGTGGCTACTTTCATCCCTTTCCATTGTTGCCCACTTGGCAGTAATGGATATACTTTATCCTGACTATAAGCTAGATGATCTTTTTCTCTCCCTGAACAAAACAATTACATCCGTCAAACTCTAAAATCTTCTTTCATCTTCTCCCTTAACCACAGTAACATAACCTGTAACTCCAACTATATGCTACCAAAATTTCACAGAGCAACCCACATTATCTACTTCTCTTCCAAAAAGACTTTTAATAACCTCTATAAACTCCTTAAATCTCTACAATACCCCCAGCAACACCCCCTCCTAGGCAGTGATATTCATCCAAACCCTGGCCCCAATACTAGCCACATCAATAACCCAACCAATTTAGCATTGCCTATAGTTTCGACACTAACAAAACCATGTAACTCCCTCTTGATAGCTCACCTTAACATTAGAAGTATTAACAATAACATTTCCCATCTACATGCTCTCCTTAATGTACACTCATTTGACATACTATGTCCTACAGAAACTTGGCTAAAACCATCTACTCTAGACCAGGAAATTACCCCTCCTGGCTATAACATCCTTAGAAATGACCGTAAAATCAAAAAAGGTGGAGGTATAGCCATACTCTATAAATCTAACCTCCTAATATCCCCCATTAATGTGATTCCATCATTTGCCACCAGATCTGAAATCCTAACAATCAAACTCCAAATCAATAACTCCAAATCTATCTATCTACTTTGTATGTATCTACCCCCAGGTAATAATACCAATACTCTTGAGAACCTACTCAGTCACCTCTCTACCCAACTACCCCAGGAGACCATTGTACTAGGTGACTTTAACATAGACTGGTCCACTTGCAGTTCTCTAAATCCTACCAATCACAAAAACCTCTTTGGTTTCTCACAATAACAACTCCTACAAGAATCCACAAACCTAGCAACAAGGAAACTACTCTGGATTGGATCCTTATTAATAGCCACCCTGAAACTTATACTCCAGGAACCCTTCCTGACGACATTAGCGACCACATGCTTACCTACATTATTAGACAAAAGGTCCATATTCCAACTAATCATAACCTCAAAACCTCCCGCTTAAAAAAATTCTTTAATCCAGTCAGTTTCCTAACCGAATTGCAAGCATGTGACTGGTCACCAATAACCCATCTAGAACTTGATGAATCCATTACCTACTTTAATACTAACTTTCTTCAAATCCTCGACTGCCATGCACCTTATCGCACTACTAGAATAAGAACAAAATCTGCTCCATGGCTCATAAAACAAACTAGGCAGAAGATACTCCTAAGAAATACAATCTGGGCTTAATGGAGAGCTACCAAATGCCCAACAAACCACATTCACTATAAACAGTTAAGAAATGCCACCAAGAAGGATATTCTTAGAGATAAAAAAGACTTCTACCTTCAACTACAACAAACTCCACAAAAATTTGGTCTGGAATAAACACACTTCTTCAGCCAGGCCACACCACTACTCCAGACCCAACTGGTTTTAACCATAATAACTCCAACCAGATCCCTGATGCCTTTAATAACTACTTTACAGAAGCCATTCTAACCCTGGCCAATTCTTTACCACCTTTCACTACTTTCCAAACAAATACCTGCAATACTTCATTGCCTACCTTTCAGATACAACCTGTATCTACATCCCTCATCTGTAAGCTACTTCAAAAACGGAACCCTTGCACCCCTTCTGCTGAACGTCTCCCATCTGAATTCCTACAAATAGCCGCAAAAGCCATAGCTATCCCATCTCTAACCTTATTAACAGAACTATCTCAGAAGGCAAAATCCCTGCTCTATGGAAGATATCCCACATCATCCCTCTACACAAAGGTGGACCTTCTACTGAGCTTTCAAACTATCGCCCTATTGCTTTACTCTCCCCTTTAGCTAAGATTATGGAAAAATGTATTCACAAACAATTACTTAACCACTTACTACAAAATAACCTACTTGCAAACTGCCATTCCATAGCACATCGACTGCCCTCTTATCCTTTACCAACTCTATATATAAAAATCGTAACAACAACTCTTTTTCCTCTGCACTATTTATTGACCTGTTGAAAGCCTTCAATATGGTTAACCATAACTTACTATTAGACAAACTAAATGCCCATTCTCTTGACCCTCAAGCTATACAATGGTTTAGGTCTTATCTGGAAAATAGACAGCAAGCAGTACTTTGGCAGAACACTCTGTCCTCTACTCTCAGTTAATATTGGAGTACCCCAGGGCTCTATCCTAGGTCCCCTACTCTTTTCTTTATTTATTAACAATCTACACATGAACATACCTCAAGCCACCTGCATTCAATACACTGATGACTCCACCTTAATCTGTACAGCCAAAAATATAGCCACTCTCCACTCCCTTACTCAAACTGTTTTTCAAAATGTTGAAAACTGGTTTATGCAACACTGCCTCCTCCTAAATCCCCAAAAAACTAAACTACTGCTTTTTACCCCTACTCACAAATCACCTACTCCTTTCTTCTCTATAACCTCTAACAATGGTACCAACATTACCCCAGATACTACAACCTGCCTACTAGGTGTAACAATTGATAATCGTCTCAGCTATGATGAACACATCAACTCCACTATAAAGTCTGTTAACAAAAAACTTGGCACCCTCTTTAGAATCAAACCCTTCCTTACCCCTTCTGCTAGGAAAACTATTGCCCAAACCCACCCCATTTCTACCCTTTTCTATGCCTCTGTTATATATATACTAACCTATCCAAAAGCAACCTCTCTAAACTCTCCACCTGTTATAATAGCATAGCTAGATTTATCACAAATTCCCCCTTTAAAACTCACAGATTTATCACAAATCCCCCCTTTAAAACTCACCACTGCCTTAACCTCAAATAACTAGGATGGCTAGAATTGAAAAACCATATACTCTGTCAACAATTACTTATTACTCAAAAGATCCTATACCACCCTAACAACACCCCATCCTCACTAATCTAATTACACCATATACAAATCTATCCACACTGCGCTCTGCTAATAAGCTTCTAGTTTCCTCAAATAAAGCTAATAACAAAGCTGGTGATTCACTCTTCTCAAACACTGCAGGAAAAATCTGGAACTAGCTTCCCTTAGAATTATCTACCCCTGCTTCTACTTCTCTTTTTAAAAAACATCTTAAAGAACATCTAAAAACTCATTGGCTTTGTCCATGCACTAACCCAGACTGATATTTTTCTTTACTTTTACTCTTACCCCTTTCCCTACTCCTGCAACCTATGTCTCCAAAACTAGTTACTACTCTTTCTTTGATTTATGAGAATAACATTTATGTTCTCTTCCCCTACCTGAGACTTGCTCATGCTTTCTGCTGTGTTTTGTATAATTATTTAGTAGAATTTTTACTAAATTTGTTATAGTTTAAAATGTATTATTATAACTGCTTTTAAGACTAATACTACACTGTACTGTGATTATTTATGTTACTACGTATTGTTAACTTTGTCACTGTTCATGCTTTGAGCTTTTCTCCCCGGGCCTCTACTGAAAATGGACATATATCCAGCTAGACTAGCCCGGTTAACAATTGTAAAATAAATAAATCTCTCTCTCTCTCTCTCTCTCTCTCTCTCTAGCTTTTTATTTTTGCGGTTCACAATGGAAACACACAAATTATCGATGTCCATGAAAATGCCATCATATTGAAACTTAAAGACTCCAAAGAGGCCATCGTTAATGATTTTGTTATTGAGGTCTTTAATTTCTTGGTATAAGCCTTCCATTACAGAGCTGTTATGCTTTATTAATAGTTCCATAAGTTCACATCCATGCTAGTCAAACATTGCCAAAGCTCCTGATGTAAAAGGGAGTGTGGGACCAAACCTGTCAGAAATTTTCAGGCCTGAAGAACTTTAGGCACCGGCTGCAGTCTTAAACATTCTCTAAAATAGGTGTTTTCTTGCAGTAATTTATGATAAACAGTTAATTTGTTTTTAAACTAGGTTAAATGAGTGCCCAAGACAGTGCCGTTACCCTCGGGAGGGGCTGCAGATGGTACAGCCCCATGAGGTTTTTAACTATTTTGTCTGAGGAAGTTTGGAGATTACTCTAAATGAAAGTGCTAACAATAAATGGTTTTATATATATTTTTCTATCTGTTTCTTTCTTGTATGTGCTGCCAGCCTTTGTGGTTCAATATTCAGAAAGAATCCAGGAGCTGATGTTATATTCTCCTTCTTATACATTACAACTTTTACCTTGTCAAAGACATGAATGCCTCGATTTTAATTCACTATTGAGGGAAATAGCAGATCATGAAGCCTACTGTATCTATATCTATAACTATATATATATATATATATATATATATATATATATATATATATATATATATATCGTACTATATGTATATATATATATAATATATATATATATATATATATATATAGATAGATATATATATATATATATATATATATATATATATATATATATATATATATATATTTATATATATGAAAACTTTATTTTAATTTGTGCACTCTGCTTCTATGTTGTGCTGGATCCAAAGTCTTCTTAAGACACTCAGTCTTGCTGTGCTGTTTTCTGCTGAATCAGAGACACAGAGCTTTGCATGACTCCATCTGTAGTCTGTTTAAAGCACCAAGCCTTTCAAATTGCACACTGATAAATAAATATATTTTGCAGCTATAAGCACATTTACAGATAACTTATTTTATAATAAACCACACATACTCTTTCTGTCAGATTATAGCATATATTTACAAAGTTTTTCTTCATTACAGATATGAATGATGACGTCTACAAAATACCTCTCTCTGTCCCTTTCTCTCATAACTGAACTACTGCACTTGTTATATAGAGTGCTAGTCATGCACATAGATTTTGTTAATTCCTCTTGGTATCTTTTTTGGCCTTCTGTGGGAAGTCACATAATGTCTGTTTTTAGACTTTTCTATTGCCCTTTTGTGATTTACTTGTAAGCACTTTTGCTGATGTGAGGATACCATTAACAGAAATCTGAAAGGAAACATCTGTACAAGCTGTTCCTACTGAAAAAACATCACGTATTGCTGAGTTTAGATATTTGTTCTGCAAACATGAGAAAAGCATGTGATACTTTCTTTCCAACATTGCTTTGTTAGGCTTTTCTGATGCTGTGAAGAGAAGCCTGTCTTTTATATGAATGCACATTTTACATTGTTAAACTCTATACATATATTCAAGCAAACTTTTTATTCTATGCTTTATCTTTCAGCATATTTACAACAGAATTAATTTCAGCATTATATTCATAATCTCTAAAAATTCCCTCTTTTTTTAAACATACTCAAAACACTTTATACTGGTATGTATTTGTGATCACATTATATAGAAAACACATTAAGAAACAAAACCTTTAGCCTTCTTTTGGTACAAGTCAAAATGCAATTTTACGCAGTTAATACAATTATATGAAGTATTACTACCAAAACTGAATGTATTTAACAAATGTTTCTTTTGCAGACCATTCTCTGAAAATATTTCATCAGTTATGGGCTGTGTCTGTTTTAGTCTTATTTTTTAACATGATTAATTTATTCTTTTGCCATCACAGAATTTAATTTATGACTTAGAAATGTTCCATTATCTCTTTGCAACTATTGAATTACCTATAAGAGACAAGAACTATGTGCTACTGCAAGCATTTATACACTGCTGAAAATATACAGTTTCAGTGTCATTTTAACCATAACATTGTGGTTATATTTCTGAACTGTCCATGCAGTTTAGTTGACAGTGCGGTATACACTGAAGAATGCTATTTACATATTAGTCCATTAGCTGTATGAATACAATATTTTCATATAATTTTTTTAACTGGGATAACCAATACTGACACAGATAAAATGGTGGTCCAAAAACCAGTAATAAGACTCCAATTTAAAACCCGTGATAATATTACACTTGACAAATTACTTTTGAACTTATTACAATGTATCCTGTACAGTATGTATTTACACAGACTGTTTGCTATTCATGCATTTCAGTCTAGTAGCTATCCTGGGTCCATTTTTTTAAATATGTTTTTTAACACATATTCATTACTAGACATTAATTTCATTTGTATTGAATTATTCTGCAATTGTACATACAAAGACTGTAAAGTACATTTAGTCTAATCTTACAAATTTAATAACATTAATATTAAGCAAAATCTTGGAAAATGTTTATGTCTCTTTAGAAATATCTAGTGATATTGGCACCAAAGGCATACATCCTGTTATTTTAAACTACATACTCAGCAACTAAAAATATTCATACTTTTTTATACCAACATTGTTTTGCCAAAACATATTAAAAATAGTAACCATTCTTGTTCAATTTTTTACATATCTTTACTCTCTCTCTTGTATAGCTGTAATAAAGCAATTTTAAGCCATCTCTTGTTTTTTAAACCATCTCTTGTATAGCTTTAAAGTTTAACAGGTTGCAAATATAATTTAATACTAAGCAATATAATAATAACTAGGATAAAACATCTTGGACTTTCAGATTTAATCTGTTTACCAGTGTTTCTTATGCACTAATACCTACTTTTTCCATCCCCCCTAAAAGAGTATTGTCAAGAAGGGATGAAATATTATTTCTTCCTGTAGCTCTATTTTAGACCCTTGTGCAGTACTGCTTATACAGTCAGTGTAAAACTGAGAAAGTGCCCCTCTCCCTGCAACATTGCAGTATTGTTTATTTACTTTATTAGGTTAACAAACTATGGACCTTTATCTGATTTGATCATTTTTATAAAGCTTTTGCTGTTTATTACCACTAGTAGGTATTTATACCCTTCTGCATAATTGATTTGAACTGTATGTATATTATAGCCCATATGCTGGCTGTACTTGATGTAACTGACTTTATTTTACTTTTAACCTTTACTTGCAAACAGATTATCTGTGACATATATGCACAATTGTGATGTTTTATTACAATCACCAAATAGGGTTGCCTGTAAACATTTTAACAATTATGTTTAAATAACAATGATGCTTTAGTAAAACTCAAGCTACTTGTATGGCAATTAGTCTTGTTGTTTATCTTATCTTTTTAACATTTCCTATAACTATTCATCCAGTCTAGGAAGGTCTGATACACTTGCATTTTAGTTAACCCTTTTAGCATTTTTCCTATAATTATCTGTTAGTAAAATGCAGTTATAAAACACTTAGTATTATATTTGTGATTTGCATAACTATGCAAACTAAACATTATTTTACAATTAGCTTACATATTTTTTAACTTTTGATTTTAGTATTTTAGTATTTTTTATTTATTTATTTAACTGCTCTACCATTAATTTTACAAAAACTGTTTGACTAATACCATCTGTGATTTTATTTCTTTTTAAAATTCAGAACTTTAACTGTTTGGTGTGATGTTACTATACAATTATAAAAAAAAATTATAAAAAAACAAAATAGATATTAGCTTAACTAACATATTTATATTTACATTATTTATATTTGCTGTTGTCTGCCTTTTATTCTTGTGCATTGCACTTCAGATAAAAAGAAAATATATGCATGCCAGTCTTGTGACTTTAAATATTTACTGTTATTAACTATTTTCATTTGATTCTTATACACTAAAACTGTTGTGTACTTTTTGACTATGCTATTAGAATAGCAGTTATATGGTCTATTTTACTGTAGTACTGACAAATGTCTTGCTTTAACTGAATGAAAGTAAAACATTTAAAATGATGTGTCCAGATTCTACCATCCTACCATGTATGCTTAACCATTTTGAAAACACAAGCACATTATAAAATATATCTCTTTTGTACAGATCAGCTGTAGTTTCCTGCTCTTTTCCAATGTTCTCTTAAGCTCAGCTAATGTATTTCCTTTATCTTGTAACTGCTGTTTAAGAGTTTCCTGTAATGGTGCATGGTCTTTCTGACCTTCTTTAGTAACCTGTTCTGCTGAATCTGAAACTCCTATGCACTTTTGAAAAGATGTATGTATAACTTGTCTAAACTTCCTGAACTAATTGTGTCTGTCTTTTAGAAGTTTATTACATTCTTTTGTAACAGGATGTACTAGAAGTCTTATCAGTAACTGATTTGACTGTTTTGCAACTCTGAAATAAACCTTTTACATCTGGTGACAGAACATAACTGTCTAACATTTGAATATAATGTCAGCATATAAACTTTTCTTGGTTCTTTACCATTTAAATTTTT
>NC_056735.1:789904618-789987118 GCF_019279795.1 Protopterus annectens
ATGCTCAACAGCCATTAAAAGAAACCTCACATTAGCTCACAAAATATGGGGGAGTGCTCTGCTAGACATACAGGTTGATGTTCTTTGCAAACCTACTAACCTCCACATACCTTAGCACTCATTTATACGAGTAATAGCAATGGCAAAATTCTTAGCACAGAATGGAAACCTTTGAGATCTACATGTGGGCAAAAATAAACACCTTAGGAAATGTGTATGTGACTAGAAGTCATTGTGCCTGTGCATCTAGTTGATGTTCTTCATGTTTCACTGTTGTAGTCATCACATTTGGGTTATCCCTGCCTGGGTAGCACTCGGCCAGCCGAATACCAGAGACTTAGTATTTCAGTTGCTGTCGCTTGAGGACTGACGTCAGGTCATCAGTGGTATAAAGTAAGGCAGCCAATGCCATTACATCAGTCTTTCTTGCCATGGAGCCTGAAGCAGAAGCAGTTAGCATGACTGCTGGTCAGCTGCTACCTGAGTTTTCATTTCCGAATTGAAGTTAAAGTCTTCTAAAGCTAAGTACCCCATTGGGGATCCTTTTTTATTGCACTAACTGATGTCAGAAAAAGTTAATAATTGTCTCACCTGTGGAAAGCAAATATCACACCAAGACCTCCACTCTTACTGCATCACTTGCCTAGGCCCAGACCACGACGTCCCCTGTTGTCACTTCTTTGCTTTTTTTAATGCCAGAACTATCCATCGTCGGGCCCTTATTGTAACCAGATATTTTCATTTACAGTCCTCGAATTCCAATATGGCTTCAGTAAGCCATCCGACAGCAGATCTTCCAAAAAAACATAAAGATAAAGACAGAGACAGACCGCAAAGGTCCAAACCTTGTGACAACGCTTCTGTTAAGCTACTCATCAGTCCTTCGGTACTCAGTGAGGTGCTTTTTCAGCCCCTGATGCCTGCTTCAGTTGATTTGCAGGCTGCTACCAAGATCCTTTTGGAGTCCGGTATGCCGCAAAACTCTTCTTCGTCTAAGAATCCTGTGGTTGCCTCTACCTTGGATGGGTCCGGAGCTGCTGAGCAGGCATCAGCTACTGAGGAAGTCCTTTGCACCTCTAGATCTCGACACAAACCAACGTCTTTTTTTGTGACTACCATTCTTTCGAAAACAACTGAGTTCCTTAGGCCCAGGGTTTGAACCACACCCAAGAAACTGACTACCCACTCTCAGGCACCTGCTATCTTGCATCACTCTCAAATGCTTAAAATGGCAGAAGACCTTAACATGCTGATCAGGGGAAGCCAAGATACCCCTTCAAAAAGGAAAAGAGATCTGTCCCTAGTAGTTTTGTCTGAGCAAGAGTCGGATGTATCTGATGCATCTGACTATGAAGACATGCAGCCCCTCTCCACTTATGAGGATTCTGATGCAGAGGAATCCATTCCTTCAGCCTCTTCCCCAGTGGATTTTTTCTTTGGGGAAACCCTGTATACTTTAAGGAAGCATTTCCAATGGGAGAGTCAGGACTACCCTCAGTTTAAAAAGAGACTCAGGGAATTCCTAGATCGTCCACAACACAGACCCTTGGCCATCCCCCCAGTCCTGGAAGTGGTGGATGATGTTTTCCTTGAATTCAGCTTGACTCCTGATGCCCTACCTCCTGCTCCCAGAAAACCAGACAGGTACTACAGAGTCCCTGACTCACACAAATATCTTTTTAAAAATCCAACAGCTGACCCTGAGGTCATTTCTCAAGGGCCGAAAGGGATAAAAGCAACCTCTGCTAAGAATTCCACTCCCTCAGACAGGGATTCCCGAGCATTGGAGAGATGGGGTAAAAAAGTATACACCTCAGCTACTCTTGCTATCAGAGCACTAAATTGTCAGTTCCATATGCTTAAATATCAGCAACATACCTTGAAACTCCTTAAACAAAAATGTCCTCCTTTCTGCTTGGGCAGAATCTAAAGATTTACAAGACTTAATGCATTCTGCAAGTCAAGTAGCTAAACACACTTCGCACTGTGGTGTTGATGCCCTAGAAGCTTCTTGCGAGGCAGCAGTCACTGGATCTGTCATTAGAAGACATGCATGGCTTAAGAAACAATCCCTGCTAGACCATGTCAAATCTAAATTGTTGGATGTACCCTTGCACAAAGATAATTTATTTGGTGCTAAGGCAGACGAGGTCTTTAAAATGATGGAAGAAAAAGACAAATCTATGCAAACAGTTAAAAATTTATTACAGGTCCAGCCCCCTAGGTTCAGCAGGCATTTTACCTCCAAGCACTGGTCTTTTCCTGTTCTGAGTAAACAGGCCCAGCCTAGGACACCCATGGAAACAGACCCCCCCCCCCAGACAGCAGCCCCAGGGAATGCAGAGATCTAAGCAGTGGACTACCTCCACATCAAAACCAGGGAGTTCAAAGCCACCCCTTATGGTAAGAACTCACAATGACTCACCTCCTCCCGACCTCCTCTCTGCCCACCTTACTTACCCCTAGGAAGAAAACTCTCCTTTCACTCAAGCACCTGGGCCACCATTACCAAGGACCAATGGGTTCTGAATATTGTGTCTCAGAGATACAAATTCTCCTTTCACACTCTTCCAACCCCAAAAGTGTTCCCAGATCTACCACCAAATCAGTGGACAGAGGCTGAAAAGCAAATCCATTCCCTGGTCCCCTTGAGGGCAGTAAAGCACGTTCCTGCAGAACACATAGGTCAAGGCTTCTACTCCAGACTTTTTCTGTTGCCCAGAAAAGAGTGCACCCAGTACCCCATCTTTGATCTATCTATTTTAAACACCTTCCTGGTGATCTCAAAATTCAAAATTCTCACTCTCCAGCAGCTGCTACCTATGCTCTCCAAGGACGCTTGACTAGCCACCCTGGCTCTAAAAGAGGCCTACCTCCACATTCCTATCAGGGAATCATACAGAAAATATCTCCACATCAGGGCAGGATCTCAACACTTTCTGTTCTTTGTGCTTCCCTTTGGCTTATCTACTGTTCCCAGAGTTTTCACAAAATGCCTGGCTACGGCCATTACTTTTTGCAGATAAAGAAATATTCAAATTTACCCCTACTTAGACAAATGTCTTATTCAGGCAGCCAGCCAGGATAAAGCCACTCAAACACCTTACTTTTCTAAAAAGTCTACTAACCACCCTAGCGTACACAATCAATGAAAAGAAATCAAAACAGGTGCCCACCCAAAGGATAATCTTCCTGAGAGCAAGTCTGGACACAGCAACCCAGATGGTATAACTTACACCAGAGAAACAAATGCTCCTGTCAGCCTACTTCTCTCAACTGGCCACCAGGCCCCAGCTTTCTGCAAGTAAAATCCTGCAAGCTCTGGGGTTCATGGCATCTTGCATACTCTTCATTCCATATGCCAGACTGCATATGAGGAAACTTCAATGGTACCTAAAGAGCCTTTGGTGTCATCACTTTCAAGACCTGGAAACTCTTCCACCAATAATTCCTTGCCTCAGAAAGAAATTTCTTTGGTGGGCAACAGTATGCTCCCACAAAAAGGGACTGCCCTTCTCCCCACACCTCACCACCCAGACCTTTACTACAGATGCATCAGACTATGCTTGGGGTGCACACCTGGACAGCAGGTGCATACAGGGCCAATGGAGCACACAACAAATTCCCCTGCACATCAATCAAAAAGAAATGATGGCTGTGTAACACACCTTGATAGCTTTCAAACCCCTTCTCTCTCCAGGGGTTCTTCTGATCAACACAGACAACACCACTGTGATGCAGTACATCATAAAGCAGGGAGGGACTCAATCCTACCCTCTATGCAGGCTGGCCATGACCCTTTGGCTCACTGCCTCTTCCATGCAAATACACCTTTTAGCACAATACCTACCAGGCTCTCTCAACTCCCTGGCAGACCATTTAAGCAGAAACCTTTTGGACCCACATGAGTGGCAGCTCAACAGAAGTACCATCTTCCTAATAACTCAGAAATGGGCAACCACGAATGTCGATCTCTTTGCCTCCCACACCAACCATTAGCTTGGAAAATTCTGCACCAGGGAGCATCACTGCATGGCTTGGAAAGTGGATGCCCTGTCCTTCCCCTGGGTCAACCTCTTGGTCTATGCCTTTCCTCCCCTACCTTTCATCCCCAGGGTACTGCTTAAAATAGGGAAGGAAAAACCAAGGACCATTCTTATAGCTCCAGACTGGCCCCAAAAGCACTGGTACCCCTTGCTGTACAGCCTGTCACTGCTGCCTCCATGGTATCTTCCTCAGATTCCAAACCTCCTGACCCAGAGGGAGGGGGAATTCATGCATCCACAATTGCAGACACTCAATTTGGCAGCTTGGCTTATGCCCTAAACCCGAACCAATCTGCCATCCTCAGTAAACATTTTCTGGATGCTATCCATGAGGCCAGACACCCTAGCACCAGAAAGCTTTATGCAGATAAATGGAAAAGGTTCTGCACCTGGATCCAGGCTAAGGGGGCCAATACGGCACAGCCCTCCATCTCTCTCATCCTTGATTACTTAGCTGACCTACCACACAGTGGTCTCTCTTTCTCCTCTATAAACATTAATTCCTCTGCTATTTCTGCTCATTTTCCCATTGAGCAGCCCCTTTTCTCACACCCTTTGATCAAACAGTTCCTCAGAGGGGTTAGCAACTTGAGGCCCCCCCCAGAAGGGCACCAACAGCAGCATAGGACCTTAACTTTGTCTTGGAAAAGCTCACCCTGCCTCCTTTTGAACCAGCTTCTTCTGCAGAGCTACAGTTTCTCTCCTGGAAGACAGCCTTCCTTCTGGCCATCACTTCAGCCAGAAGAGTCTCTGAGCTGCAGGCACTCATGGCTGTGAAACCCTTCATCATCTTCCATGCAGACCGGGTATCCCTAAGAACCAACCCATCCTTCATGCCCAAGGAGGTGTATAGTGTGGCTTGAAACTAAGACATTCATTTGCCCACCTTCTTTCCTAATCCCCAGAACAAGGGGGAAAGGATTATTCACTCTCTAGATGTGCACAGACAGCTCAGATACTATCTGGACAGGACTAAACCTTTCAGAAAGTCTGATCAATTGCTGGTTAGCTTTGCTGCAGTGGCAGAAGGCAAAGCCATCTCCAAGCAAACCATTTCCAAATGGATAGCACACTGCATCCATTTCTGCTACAAACAGCATGGTAAGCCTCCCCACAAGGGGGTCAGGACATACTCCACCAGTGCAACCTCCACCTCTGCAGCTTTCCTCAGAGGAGTCCCCCCACAGGGTCATCCTGGAGGTTGCCACCTGAACATCTGTTCACACTTTTCCAAGCATTACTACCTGCCTCTCTTCTACAAATCCAGGGCAATGTTTGCCTCTGCAGTCTTGCAGGGCATCTTAGCCAGCCCCTAGCTTCCTTGACTGCCTCCACTCATTTCCTCAGCTTTGGAAATCTACCAAAATGTGAAGACTGCAACAGTGAAAAAGGAAGAACATAGTACTGTTGTGTACACTTATTATAAATGTAGATGTTCAAGTGTATTCACTGTTGCAGTGCTAGTTTCCCTCCCTCCACCCCCCTTTTTTCTCCTTTTCCTTTTGTTACCATTCTTCCTTGTTGTTCTTCTTTCCTTACAAGGGACATATTGGCACTTATTTTCCACTGGTGGGGTTCTTCCACCAGAACCTGGCCTCCTGCTTTGGGGGCTCCTGACTGGTTAGGGTAAGAAAAACTAATGTAATGGCGTAGGCTGCCTTACTTTATACCACTGATGACCTGACATCAGTCCTCAAGCAACAGTAACCGACACAAAAATACTAAGTCTTTGGTATTCGGGCCGGCCAAGGGCTACCCTGGCATGGATAACCCAAATGTGATGATTGCAACAGTGAATACACTTGAACATCTATATTTATAGTAAGTGTACACAACTGTACTTTTCCTGTCAGCACACTGTGGATGTTATATCCAATATGTTTTCAGTGTGTGGTTATTATGTATTGTACTGCAACAAGTGATGTAGTCCCTAGATGATGAATAGGATATCATTATGATCTTGCCTTTTTGCGATAATGATGAGTTCCCATGATGTGCTGGTTAAAACAGATAGCAGTGCAGTTTCTACTGCAAAATGTACTTCAGCTGTTGTTTCACTGGACAAAGAAGTTTCTGCACAGCTCTGTCTCTGGTCTGGGGAAGCTGCGCCTGAATGCAGGCAAGTATATAAAAGTACATTACTAAAATATAAAATACAAGACTGAAAAATATGATTCAGTCACAAGAAACATATTTTAAGTTATAATTATTTATTATGAACTAACAAGAAGATTGTAGTTTCACATTTATGCTACTGCAAACTGTTTGCATTCCAGCAGATCACACTGGTAAAATGGAAACTGAAACAGAATCAGGATAACTTTTATTGCATATTGTGAAGTGTGGGTCCAACCTAGTAAAGGCTGTTTTTAATGTAATGATTCACCAAAACAGCAGATAAGATGCCAGCTCCATGGTACAAAGGGGCAGAGCACTGGCTAAGGTCCATTCAATGAGGGTTCAGTTGCAGAAGATGCATTGTTTGTGGTGGCTAGTTAGACAGAGGAAGCATGAGGCACAACCTTTCACTGAGGGGATGGTGAAACATGGATCCCCTCAAGTGAAGTCTATATTAGAATCCCTGATGGAGATGGGTGATTAAAGGCACTAGCCATCAAGAGGGAAGAACATTTAAGTAGTCATGTCTTGTGGAAGTGTAAGGCACTTTATATATATATATATATATATATATATATATATATGTATATATATATATATATATATATATATATATATATATATACATATATATATATATATATCTATATATTTATATATATATTTTTTTTGTATATATAGATATATATATGTATATATATATATATATATATATATATATATACACACACACATACACACACACACACACACACACACATATTATATATATATAATATTTAGATATATATACACATATATATATATATATATATATATATATATATATATATATATATATATTAGATATATATATAGATATATAGAGAGATAGATATATATATAATGTATGTACATATATATATATATATATATATATATATATCCATTTAACCTCATTCCATGGGACACATTGGGATGTGAAAAATAAACATATAAGGTCATAACAACACCCAACCCCAGTTGCCCGGTTGCCTGACCAGAATAATGGCTTACCCTTACAGTTAGGTAAGTAAGAGACAGGATTGAAGGCCACCAAGGAAATGGAAGCAAAAAGAATAAACAAAAGAATAAAAAAAGCAAATATGTCATGAAGTGTAGAGCAATAACATTTCTGTGTGATAGCTTTTAATATGTACCTTATACTTGTTATTTTTCTTTCATTTACAGGTGCTGTCTACAGGACATCTCTGCACCTACAGAGTGAGACCGTGCTGAATGAAAAAAAAAATGACGGAAAACATTGCCTGTGGAATACTTGATGTGCCTGCTACCAACTATTAATGTGCATCCTGTTTAAACATATATTTAGTTTTGCTATTGCTTCAAAAACCTCAGTCGGTGTAGATAATGACTAAGGTCCTATTGATGTGTATTTTAATGTTTTAAAATCAAAACAGTAACATGCAGCACAAGTAGCCCAGTGAAATGCAGCATGCAGGTTTATTCAGAGGCAGCACACCATAAGGATGAAAACATAAACGCTTATATCCACAAACGTAAAAAATGTACTTGTGGATATAAGCGTTTATGTTTTCATTCTTATGGTGTGCTGACTGAATAAACCCTTGTGCTGCATTTCGTTGGGGTAATTGTGCTGAATTTTACTGTTTTGGTTTTATTATACAGCACTTGCATCCATTTGCTTTGGTTAATGTCTTAAAATGTAACAAAATCCATTCTCAGATAATTAGTTTTAACTGTACTATTCAGTACAGAACAAGTCTATTCAGATTACAAAATGTAATTTTCTTTTAATTACTTTTTTGCATGAATTGCTAGCAAAATTCAAATGATATTTGATTTCAGTTTCTTTTTAAGCATTTATGAATGCACTACAGCTTTAGGTGATGATTAAAATATGATCTCCAATGTAAATCACAGAGATGTGTGAGATAATCACAATAAGCACAGATAAATCTTTTGCTGATCACTCTTTTTATGTCATTTGCCATTCCCACCATGCATATCCACTAAGACATGTCTAGCTCAGATGAATATGCCAATGGCCTCTTTACCTGCAGAAACGTTGCCAGCCACAAAGCTTGAGATTCAGTATAAAGACAACAATGAGCCCCACAACTCAGTTTTCAAAGCATAATGCATTATTAGGGAATGTATTCAGTGAAAGGATACAGATCCAATAAACCTTGAACACTTCCATAGCAAGACATCTAATGAATGACTGGCAAAATAAGTCAAACTGATTACAGCCAGTCAGTAACTTGCAGTCATCCTGCCTCCATTGTCAGTGGCTGTAGGACTACCTTTGTCATGGGGATAAGTGTAGTGAATTTAACAGGGACTGTCCAATGACATTTTTCTGTCTAAGATCCTTGTTAGGACAGCAAATGTCCTACATATTACTTCAACAAACAGTCAAATTCTCAACCATCTTGGACATTATACAACCATTTATACTATGGCACTCAAAGGACAAAAGTATAAAGCCACAATAGATTTAAAAAACATAACAGAGACAAAACATAAAGATGCACTAGATAAAAGAACTAGGGATGGGTATAGTTTCTGACTGTGAGAACAGGAAAAGTATAAACACTGATTGTAATGGCGAGTGCCTCACACGCAGGTACAGTAGTTCATCTATCCTGTTCCTTTACTCATAACTAATCTTTGGGTATTATGTCTAGCAGTGATCCTATTGGTGGGAGATGACACAATATGGCAAGATACCCTGACCCAGCAGATGCAAATAGTCTCTTTTTGCTTCCTGCTGAATATCCAAGGTGTTATTCTCAGCAAATATATGAAAAGATAATTGAACTTCACCTTTGCAGAAATTGGCATACAGCCCCCAAATGAAGACTGTAAAACTATCTGACGATCTTGGTGCAAAATGTCTCGAACAATTTGGGCCAAATGGGATCAAACAAACCAAAAAAAAAAATGAATAAATGATATGAAACATCTTTCTCATTTAGTGCCAATGGTATCAAACAAATAATTAGAATAATTAACTAACTGATTTAATTATTTTAAATTAATTAACTAATACAATTATGTCATAATTATAATTATTTAAACTGTAGTTGTTTTTGCATTATTTGTAATAAAGACAGTAAAATTTTTGTTCCTAAAATGTTTTGTAATGCTTTGGAGCTTTTCTCCTCAGCCCTTCATTGATTTTCCCAGTAATAAAATGTCAATAAATAAATTAATGCATAAATAAACTAAATAACTCAAAACACATGAATGAATGAATAAATAACAAATATGTTTCCTTTAAAGATGTTTTTTTTCTTCCACTTGATTTTCAGCTTTATCTAAACCTAAAGAGCCAGTCACATGGTCTATCTAATGAAAGTCCAGTTGTCTGGCAGTTCAGCTCCATCACTTGCAGTATACAAGTCCTGGCACCAATGCTGAAAATTGGAAGTAAAGAGCATTTTGTTTGACAATTGACTGGAAAAAGCTAGGGTGGTATCTTCTGCAATTACATCACCTGATTCCGGTATTCATGTATTTATTTCCCTGTCACGATTTATTTCAAACCTGGGTAAATGTAGTGGCTATAATTAATGAAAGGTATAGTCCATGTATGTATCCCAAGTATACGTTTCAACTGCTCACCAGTTTGTTTCTGATAGACAGTAAGTAATGATTTTTGACACCATTTCAATATAAAAGAAACATTAACTGCCGAAGAAACTGTATGCTTCTGAAAGAAATTCAAATGATTGAGTGTTCATCAACAATTTTAACTCAGACATTGTTGTGTCCTTTCTTTCCTCAGACCAAAGAGCTGTCCTTCACAAAGAAATTTGTTAAGACATTAGGATGTGCAGGTTGAAATTAATTCTCAGAGATATTCTGAAACACAAATCACTTGTACAGCATAGTCTTCTTAGGTACCTTAACATGAAATATTTTTCCTAAATATACAATGTCCTTCTATTCCAATGTTGCAGTATTCACTTTGGTGTGGGATTTCCCACCTCAGGTGATTTGATATCAGCTCCTATACAAAAGCTTTTTGCCTGGCTGCCATAGGTGCATGGGACGTTACATGTAGAACCATAAACCAGGGTCCTTAAATGTGATGTCGGCAGGCACAGACCCCAGAACTTTTCAGCAGCAGATATCATTACTTCGATCATCCAGCTCCTTCGAACGATTTCTTCAAAAAGATAAGTACCCCATTGAGGTTTTTTCTTGTTTTCCTAGTGTCTTTGTTTGTGCTTGGTTTGCTGTAGTTCCTGGCCGATGTCAGCTAAAAAAGGCAAATGTAGTTGTGGATGGCAAATACCGCACAAAGACATGCACGACAAGTATTTTGTCTAGGTAAAGAACACAATCATACATCATGTTCCATTTGTAAGTCCTTCGTGCCTGAGACGCTCTGCAGTTGTCTGGCTGCATTAAAACTGTACCTCAAAAATCAGCATCTCAAGCGCCTAGCCCTTAGGATGGATCTGGAATCAGTCGACCAGCCAGAACTGCCAAGGAAGAAGGCCAAAGTTTCCAGGTCTCTTCCTACTGCCACTCTGCTTTCGGACATCCCACTGGCTTCCGATTTAGGGGACGAGGAATGCCTAATTTCTCAAACAGCTTCAATGGTTTCCCCTTGAGGTAGCCACTTCATCAGCCAGAGAATGCATATCTGTGGAGTCTATTCAGATGCCGGCCACAATCGGTGTTGCGGAGGAACCGCTTGCTGGATGACCTATCGATTCCACTCCTTCTGCAGGCCTGGCCTCCATCCCCATCCCTTCACCTAGGCCTACACCCACCAAGAAAAAATAGAAAACTATACATACCATTCCACCTTCTGAAACTCGGACAGACTGGCAGTCCTTCACCAATTCTCTCATGCAGGCCTTCATGGCCTTTAGGCCCTCAGACCCTCCTCCTACTTCCATCCCTGTGCTCAGTCCTCACCCAGCCCCGTGCTTCTTCCCCCATACATCTACCTCCTTTAGAGGGAGAAGATCAGCATTTTCAATATGATTCCTCCTCTGAGGAATCTGTCTCTTATGTAAGCCAAATTGCTTCCCCTCTTGACTACTATTCTCCTGATGAAGACTCCATAGAAGGACACTCCTCCCAGAGGACTTAACTTTTGGGGAGACTATCACTAAAATGAGGGGGTATTTTAAGTGGGACTCTACCCTCATGTCTGACACACAAAAAATATATTTTGAGCTTCTGCAACTGGAGTCTCCCTCTCCCTCTGTTATACCTGCTGTGTCCCAGCTTTCCTGGATGCTTTCAACACAGTCAGTAAGAACCCTGACTCTCAGCCACCAGCCCCCAAAAGACCAGACAGGTTTTATAAGGTACCAGATGATCAAAAATTCCTGGTAAAACCTCCTCTAGGTGATGCAGCTGTTATTGCTGTCACCCCTGACAGACAATCCAGACAACTCCCTTCAGCCTCTCTCTTGCTCATGGATAAGGACAGTAAAACCATGGACAGGCTGGGAAAGAAAATGTATACCTCCTCCACCTTGGCCTTCAGAGCCATTAACTATCAAACACACATCTGCAACTGGAGTCTCCCTCTCCCTCTGTTATACCTGCTGTGTCCCAGCTTTCCTGGATGCTTTCAACACAGTCAGTAAGAACCCAGACTCTCAGCCACCAGCCCCCAAAAGACCAGACAGGTTTTATAAGGTACCAGATGATCAAAAATTCCTGGTAAAACCTCCTCTAGGTGATGCAGCTGTTATTGCTGTCACCCCTGACAGACAATCCAGACAACTCCCTTCAGCCTCTCTCTTGCTCATGGATAAGGACAGTAAAACCATGGACAGGCTGGGAAAGAAAATGTATACCTCCTCCACCTTGGCCTTCAGAGCCATTAACTATCAAACACACATGGTAAAATACATTCTGGACTTAGTGTCTCAAGCCTCTAATCTGCTAGCTTCTACTCCAGACTGTCCCTCTAAATCAGACATTGCTTCAAAGCTAATCCTAGCTACCTAAGTAGCCAGACACTCCATCATGTGCAGCTATGATGCAGCAGAAGCCTCGCTACGCCAACAACCTCTCCCATTGGATTTTAAAACTAAAATCATGGCTGCTCCACTGGACCACAACCTTCTTTTTTGAAAAAAAAAAAACTGAGCTGATTTCTTCAAAAACTTGCAAGAGAAAAGCAAAGAGCTGCAAGACATAAAACACTTGCTGGTTTCCTCTTTCCCAAAGAATTACAGAAATTATCCTGCCAAAACTTCCTTCATCAGGAGACTGCCCTCCTCTTCTCAGCAATCTACCTCTAGACAAAGAAGAGGATCTAGGAGACAATCTTACTCTAGACCTAATAACAAGCCCCTCCCCCAAACAGCTCTTTCCTGACAGAAGAGGGCCCTCCTCTGCGTGACTGCCTTGCCCTCCTCCCCTTATCCACCCATCTCTTCCACTGCCTCCCCTTCTGGAAATCTATAACCACAGACCAATGGGTCCTTTCCATCATTCAAAGAGGCTACTACCTATCTTGGAAAGAAAGACCACATCCAAAAAAATCCCTTTCCCACAAAAAACAACTCCACCTTATCCCAACCATTCTACAACAGTTTCTTGCCCTAGGAATAATAGAATCAGTCCCCAAGGGTCAAGAAGGAAAAAGATTCTATTCCCATTTATTCCTCATTCCAAAAAAGGAGGGTCACTGGAGACCCATTCTAGACCTTTCTTGCCTAAACAGGTTCCTGAAAGTACCATCCTTCAGTATGCTCTCTCTGCAAACCCTCTTGCCACTGATTCCACCCCAAGACTTTATAGTCACTCTGGACTTAAAGGAAACTTATCTTCACATTCCTATCTTGCCCTTACACAGGAAATTCCTGAGATTTACTGGTATTTTCTCACATTTTCAGTTTACAGCCTTGCCCTTTGGCTTATCTACTGCTCCAAGGATGTTCACAAAATGTCTGGCCCCTGCCATTGCATTCTATTGAAACAAAGGCATCCAAATATACCCCTACCTGGCTGACATCCTCCTTCTAGTGAAATCAGAAACCTTGCTTCTGAGCCACCTAAGATCTACCATGACCACTCTGCACAATTTGGAGTTACCCTCAATCTTCCAAAATCCTTCCTGCAACCACAGCAGGACAAAGTTTTCCTGGGATGCAGAATAAGATCAGACTTAATGAGAGCCTACCTCCCACAAGACAAACAGCAGTCTCTCACAAGTCATTTTCAAAACCCCACCTCTCTGCAAGGCAGTTTTTACAACTTCTAGGACTTAGGGCAGCCACGATTCCCATTCTCCCCCTTGCCAGATTACACATGAGGAAACTTCAGTGGTACTTAAAAAAATGTATGGTCTCAGCACCAACACTCTCTAGAGACTCAAATTCCCCTTTTACCCTGCCTAAAGACAGAATTGAGGTGGTGGATTCAACAAATCCTCCCAAACCCAGGCATCCCCCTACAGCCCCCCACCTACTCCATGCACACAGACGCATCAGATCTGGGGTGAGGGGCAACTCTGAAGGGTTACAGAGTCCAAGAATCTTGGACTCTGGCCCTTCAAAAGCAACACATTAATGTCAGGGAGATGACTGCAGTCCTGCTGTCCCTTCAGGCCTTTCCACCCATCCTCCCACCAGGCCTACATCACATTCTCACAGGCAATACCACAGTCTTGTGGTACCTGAACAAACAAGGAGGGACCAAAGCCTACCTCCTATGCAGGATAACCCTAGAGATTTGGGAGTTAGCCACCAAGCACAACCTCTTCCTGCAGGCCTCTTACATTCATTCCCTCTCAGGAAAACAAACAAGCAGACTTGCTCAGCAGAACATCCTCTCACCTTCACAAATGGATGCTAAACAAGGGCACCTTTCTAGACATAGTCTACTGATGGGGCACCCTGCAAGTGGATCTGTTTGCCTCCCCCCAGAACAGACAACTAGCCAAATTCTGCAGCAGAGATCACGCCATCAACCTGGAGAGTGAATGCTTTCAGCTCTTCTTGGAAGGGAATGTTCCTTTATATGTTTCCTCCCTTCTCACAAATACAAAAGGCCCTTCTAAAAGTCAAGAAGAACCAACCAAACATCTTGGTAGTGACTCCATACTGGCCAAGGCAACACTGGTTCCCCCTTCTTCACTCTTTATCCAAGGGCAATCACCACAAATTACCCCACAAAATGGACCTTCTATCACAGAAAAAGGGATCTCTCATTCACCCTCAGCTACAAATGCTCAATCTAACACTCTGGGTGATCAACTTCTAGTCCGTTACAGACAGCTTTACTCTGAGGACATGCTCTCTATTCTGTGGGAGGCCAGGAAACCATCTACTAGAAAAAACATACCTTTCCAAATGGGAAATATTAAAAAAATGGTCTCATCTTAAGGACAGTGACCCTATGCAGACAGATCCATCCTCTAGTCCTTAGCTGTTTGTGATCTCATTAAGACTGGACTAACTTACTCCTCTGTAAAAGTGAACCTTTCAGTCATTTCAGCCTGCTTACCATTACAGCCACCACTGATTTCCAGACTGGACGTCAAACTTTTCCTGAGAGAGACCACCAAGAAAACCCATCCCTCCCCCTGGGACCTCAACTGTGTCTTAGAAAAACTCACCTTACCTCCTTTTCAGCCAGCTAGTTCGTCCTCCTTACAAATGTGTACTTGGAAAACTATTCTCTTATTGGCTATTTCTTCCACTAGAAGAGTGTCAGAACTTCAGGCCCTCGTGGCCTGCCCCCCTACACAACCTTCCATAATGAGAGAGTTACCTTATGCACAAGTCCTTCCTTTATGCCCAAGGTTGTTAATGAACTATCCCTTAACTAGTCCATCCACCTACCTACCTTCTTCCCAAATCCAACCATCAGTGCAGAGAGAATCCTTCATTCCCTGATCATGCACAGGCAGTTTAGATTCTATTTAGACAAGACTAAGCACTTCAGGAAGTCTGCCCAACTATTTATCACCTTTCACCCCAGGGCTTGGGGCAAGGCAGTCTCAAAACAAACCATTTCCTGCTGGATTAGTTAATCTATACTCTTTTGTTATTCATACCATGGCAAAGCCTAACCTCATGGGGTAAGGGCTCACTCCAACATGGCTTTAGCTACCTCCAAGGACTTTCTCAAGGACCTGGATACAGCCTCCATCCTGGAAGCAGCTACCTGGTCTACAGTCCACACATTTACCAAACACTACAAACTAGACCAAGTCTCCAAGGCCAGAACAGGCTTTGTCAGGGAAATCCTGCAAGGATTCCCGGAATACTCTACCTCCATTTCTCCTCCTAAGCTGTCGTACTCTCCCACACCAAAGTGAATACTGCAACATTGGAATAGAAGGACATAGAATAGATGTGTCAAATCTTACCATAACCATATATGTCCTTCTCTTCCATGTTGCAGTATTCCTTCCCACACTTCATACCCCTTATTATTGTCTCCTACAGGGTCTGGGTCCTGGCCACTGTTACCATTCCCTAAGGCTTATCTGCTAAGCCTTGCAGGGACATTTGTCTCTTTTGTTGACATCTAGATCTTCTGACATGCCACTCCTCTGTTCTTTAAGTTCTGAGGTCTGTGTGTGCCGACATCACATTTAAGGACACTGGTTTATGGCTCTATGTGTGACGTCCCACGCAACTACAGCAGCCAGACAAAAAGCTTTTGTATAGGAGCCAACGTCAGATTGCCTAAGGTGGAAAATCCCACACCAAATTGAATACTGCAACATGGAAGAGAGGGACGTCTATGGTTATGGTAAGATTTTAAACAACTATTCTTTATCTGTTGAAATACTAATTAAGTGCCATCTCTACCATGGAAGTATGAATCACTGCCCTTTTGACCAGTAGGTAATTACTAAAAACACTTATTTATTTCCATTTGCTATCACAGTAATCACTTCACTATTAGAGAATGGAAGACAATTATACTGCAATCCTCATTCAAGATTCATTGAATAGCATTCTGGGCTAGTGTAAAAAAAAATTATAACATCAAACTACAATCTAAGAAATGCTTCTTCTTTCGGCTTTTCCCACTTAGGGGTCATCACAGCAGATCACCTGTCCGCTCAAAATTGGTAGTGGAGTTTTACTGTGTTGAGTTGCCAGCCCAGCACCCAACCTTCCACAGGAGGCACACACACACTCACACCTAGGGCCAAGTTAGAGTGTCCAATCCACCTACAGCATGTCTTTGGTATGTGGGAGGCAACCGGAGCACTCAGAGGAAACCACGTGACCACAGAAGGCACCCCAGCCGAGGATTGAATCGGAGAATCTCTTGCTGTGAGGTGACAATTCTAATAGCTGCACCACCACTACCCAATCTAAGAAATGCTTCTAATCCTTGAAAAGCCTGAAAAAAGATACACAACAGTCATTTCCAATTCTGGTAGAGCTGCAGCTTATCATTTTAAGTACAGTCAGAACTACTTATCTCCTAGCATGCCCATGACTCCTGTTTGCTCATTTATTAATTTACTGCAAGATTATCTGCTCTTTCTTGTGCACTTCTAGCCATGAACAATTTTTGAGGATTTGGTAGTTAATATCATTTTTTTTCCTTCAAAACCTACTACACAGTTAGTTGTTAGTCATGTCCCATGACAGTCAGCCTATTCCTTTATGCCCATTGGTCAGTGCATAACAACACTTTAAATTAAGACTCTTCTTATAAGACAAAACAACGTTATTGCAGGTGGAATGACTGCAATGTAATTCATAACTAAGGAGACACAGTCCATGATGGCGGATGCAAATGGCAAATAACTAAATATAAAAAAAAGAACAGAAGAGGATATATGTAATATTTTCTTTCATTTCTTTTTTGCAGTATTTCAGATGAAAGCATGTTACTAAAAGTTGGGTTCAGAGGAAATCAAAACTGAACAAGCATTTATATATGCAGAATTGTTTGATGAACAATGAATATAACTGGAGTGACCACTTACAAGATACACAAAGAATTTGTTTCTGGCATCTATAATATAAGAACTATTATAGCTATGTAGTGTCACAAAGGTGTTGCTCTTCTTATGTGCATTAAGAAGGCATTGAGGCTTGGGTGTTTGTTTAAGTAGCTTATTGTATACAAATGCATAAAGATGGATGGCAGAGGCATTCAATTTAAACAAACTATTTAACTGATTGACTACATAATTGCATGCTCCCACTCTGGCTGCTCACTCAAATGGCACTCTTGCTTGCACATGCTCAGTACTTATATGCATGTGCTGACTCACTCTAAAGCTTCTTAAAGGTATATCACACACACTGATTTACATCCTCCCTCTTTACTGAGCTGTCTCATATAAGCAATGACATTTTAATAGGCATGCGATTATACAGACAATAATAAAGAAAAACAACAGTCATATCCAGGTTACCGTGTATCTGGAAGTAGGATTCGAGATGTGACCTGATCTCATGACATAATAGTTAGAACTGGGTTTAGCAACAGGGACAGTCAGTGGGGAATGTTCTGCTTAAGAAGTTTCAGGGATTTTCTCAGGAACGGGAATTGCTGACAGAAGGTCCTCTGGAACAGTAACATTGGGCAAGTCACATTGAGAAATAAGGTCTTTGTCACAGGCAAGATGCTGTAACATTAATTTGGACACTGGTAACAAATGCTTCTGATTTCATCTGAGTTCCATTCCTTGTGATTAAACAATGTATTGTCTTAGCTCTTGACACAAACTCTTCACAGATCCAATGCAATCAAAACATTTTGATGTCTTTGCCTCACTATCTCCCCTTTTTGTAAAGAATGGAGTGGTTTGCTGGTTTTATCATAATAAAACTTCTGGGACAAATGCTTTTTCAACAGCTGGACTTTTACTGCTTTGTTGTTCATAGCACTTAGAACCAATAAATTACTGCTGATTGTTAGTGTGGTTCTGGTTTGTCTGAACATAAGTATTTGGACAGGATGTTTATCAGGAGGAATGTTTCTGAGATTTAAAAAGTTGAGAAAAACATCAGTATTGTCATGTCTGGTTCTCTCCAACAGCTGTCTTGCACTTTGAACTGTACATTTAGCCAAGCCGTTTGACTGAGGGTATTCAGGACTAATAATATGAACAAATTCTCACGCTTCTGCAAATCTCTTGAACTGCTGATTAGTAAACTGTGCACCACTGTCAGAAATGACTCTGTGTGGAGTACAATGGACAGAAAAATGTCACTTCAACTTAGTAATGACAGTACTGGAAGTTAGGATGGGAAGTAGGTAAATCGCGAACCAATTTGAATACGACTCTACTAACACCAAATAATGTTGACCATTCTACTCAAAGATACCTGTAGCTATTGTTGACCAAGGTAGATCAGGAATCTGGCTTTACTGAAGTGGTTCTTTCTGTTGATGTCACTTTGTACTATTACATACTGAACAAGATGAAAATACTTTCTCAATATCTTTTGAAATAGAAGGCCAAAATACTAGACCTCACCCTTCTTTTGGTAGAATCAGTTCCTGGGTGGCCACAAGGCAAAATCTGAATATACTGTTATTGCAAGGATTTTGGAATAATTACTTTAGGACCTTTCATGATGATACTATTGTCTAACAAAATCTCATCTCTGTATAGAAAATATGGTTGCACTTCTACTGGTAGACAAGAGTGCTTTGAAAGCCATCCTCAACTGATAAAGAGGTTTAGCTTCTGGAGCATTGGATCTGAAGCTGTGCGAGTTCTGTGCTCATCAAGGTGTGTGGAAGAAAAAATTCTCACTTCCATGAACTTAAAATCAAGTTGATCATTGTTATGCTGTTCTGTGTTTTTCTGGGTGATCTGGATAAAGTATCAGCAAGATAAAGAAGTCTGCCTTTTGTATAGATAAGTCTGAAATTTTACTTTTGCAATTTGAGCACCATGCATTGCAATCTAGTTGGAGCTGTATGCATAGTCTTTCTCAAAATAGTAGCTAGAGGTTGGTGGTTAATTTTCATCTGGATAGGTCAACCATAAATATAATCATGAAACTTCGAACATGCAAACACATTGGCCAAAAGCTCTTTCTCAGTCTAGGCATACTGTATCTCAGTTTGGTAGTTCTCGAAGCGTAGGCTACTGGTCTACCCTTTTAAAGAATGAGTGCACCCAGACCAAATTTAGAAGCATCACAGGAATGAGCAACTGATTTTGTGAACATCATAGTAACTGAGAGTTGGCAGGTTAGCAATTTTCTGCTTTAGGACATCAAATACTCTTTGGTGTTGTTCTCACCAAGACCAAATTAGGTCTTTGCATGTCAGCTGTCTCAGCGGTGCTGAAAGTTGGCTTAAATTTGGAATGAACTTGCCTAGATAGTTGACCATGCCAAGAAAATATTGTAGGGCGTGGACATTGTCTGGAGCTGGCATCTCAAGAATTGATGTTTGCTTGGAAGGCTCTGGTCATAAGCCTGAACTGGTAAACAAGTGACCAATATAAGTAACTTCTCATAGCCTGAATTTGTTTTTGAGGATTTAGCTTAAGATTCACTTCACATGCTCTTTCTAGGACTTTCTTGAGGTTTCTGTCATGTTCAGCTTCACCATTGCCTTCTACTAGAATATCATCTAATAATAGCACATGGATAGCCAGAATAAAATGTGCTCCATCGTTCACTGGAGGACTTCACAGGCAGTATTTATTCCAAATGGCATTTACAGAAATCTGTATCTTCCAAATGGTGTACTGAATGTGGTTAACAGTGAAGATTTTCGGTCAAGCAAAATTTGCCAAAATGAATACTTTGCATCTAAGACAGAAAAAAACACTGGCATTTGGCATGAGGTAGCAACCTCTTCAACTGTATGCATTGGATGATGAGGTCTTTTTAATGCTTTGTTCAGATCTCTTAGATCAATAAATATATATATATATATATATATATATATATATATATATATATATATATATATATATATATATATATATATATATATATGTATATATCTATATATATAAATAATCTGAGCTTTTCTTATGAGCTGCAACTATGGAGGATCCCTATTCAGTAAGTTCTTTTACTGGACAAATTACTCCTAGCTGCACCATTCTGTCCATCTCGGCTTTGACTGTACTCTGCATAGCTACTGGAACTTTCTGTGCTGGTCTGACAACTGGGCTGACCTCTGGGTCTAACTTCATAGAGTACACAACTGGTAGTTTGCCTAGTTTGTCTGCAAAAATGTCAGCATACTCAGAAAAAATAGTTTGGGCAGAAATTTGAGCTGTTGTCATGCAGGCTTACATGATGAACTTCTTTATTATTAAGTGAAAGCAGCCCCTGTTTCAAACTTTATCTGAGGCCTAATAATGACTGCATGTGTCTCTTGACTATGAAAAATTGCAAGTCATAGCTGTTCCCAGCAGGGTAACATGAAACCACTACTGAGCCTTCGGTTTGAATCTCTTCACCAAAATAAGCAACAAGCTTCACATACTTTGTTAAATCCAGTTCTGCAGCTTTTACTCTAGCAAATGGCTCTGCTGACATAACATTACACTTTGAGCCAGTATCTACTTTGAGCTCTATGAACTCCCCTTAATACAAACAGTACAAAAGATTTCGTTCTTTGCCTGCAAATCTACTACACTGTTTCACCAAGCACAGACACACCATCAATATAAAAAGTAGGGTCACAGCTTTCTAATTGGTCAACTTGCCTCTTGGAATGCCTTGTCTTTATAAAACAATGTGCCTTATTTGATTTACAAAACATTTTGAAATGATTCCACTTAATGCAAAAAATGACACTGCTAAGCAAAAACTAAGCATGTTTCTCTTTTGGGTTCATGATTTCCACCAAAATTACAACAGATGACTATGAAGCTGGGTGAGGCACATGTTTTGAATTTTCTGACTCACATTTATGCTTCACTGAGCATGCTTTGGAATTTACTGGAAAGACTCTGGGTTTCCCAGGGCCTGTTACAGGACCTGCAGTAGCTGTCATATGCTTTGACCTGTTTCTTTTAACAATACGCTGCATACTATCAACATGAGCTTTGTCACTGTGCCTTCTACAGCTATTCTCATTTATAAGCATGCTTGCCTGCTTTTCTGCAAGCTTGTATATCTGACAAATCTCAATGGCCTTATTCGACTTTAAATCATGGTCTCAGTGCAAAATCTTCCTCACTGCATCATTACTAATACCACATATAGGCCTGTCTTTTATCAACTCATCTCTCAAATCACCAAATCTGAACACCTTAGCCTTATGAAATAAAGCTGTTATATATGCTGCAAAAGTTTCACCAGACTTTTGATCTCATGTAAAATAAGGGCCTTTCCATTGTAGTATTCATTTGGGTGTTACACATTTCTCTAAATTTATGTTTTAAGCACTTTTTTCAGCCGGTACCATATATGGCATTCTTCCCCCTCCCCTGCAGACACAGCAGGTGCATACACAAGTGAACACTCTCTTGTAATGGCCTCTGAACCAGCTAAATTAAGCAGAATAAATGCTTTTGTACATGTGTCTTTGCCAGAAAAAAGTAGCCTGTATGAAAGTATTGTATTCCTGCTCATACACTCCAATTTTCTACAATATTGTTATCAAACACAAGTGGTATAGGCCTGCAAAACCCTTCTGCCATGCCCACATATTATAGTAAAACAACGCAAAATTGCCCTTGTAATGATGTGCGAACATTCACATACATCAGGTACTTGTAATAATATTCAAATGCACAATAAACACTTCAAAATACTGTACTCCGCAAAATATGCCTTGAAATAACTGTACTTTGTGAAATATTCTTTGAAAGAACTTTACTTTGTGAAATAACTGCACTGTAATACTGCACACACTTTAAACACGTTGTGTACTTTGGAAACTGAATAGTTTTGGAAGGAATTTAATAAAGCCTACATGTTTTTTTTTTTCATATAGGTATCATGCTGAGCTTCTTACACTGCCCAGGGCAATTTTAGATTCAGTAATTAGTACTGAGCAGTGTGCATGCATGCACTAACATGGAAACATCCATGGCATGCAAATCACCTTATTAGCAGGTGAATCTCATGCAAATAAGGCAGTTGGAGTAATCCAGCAAGCAGATAGGCATCTCTTCAGACCCTGTGTCAGTTTCTGTAGTGTACATGGAAAAATTCCACATACAGGAGTGTAGACAGACCAAAGGGGTTGCATAATATAGACATTTGGTCAGAAATGTCATACCACATACACATATTACTGAAACTATCATACTTTATGTTGGAAAAATTAAAGGAAATAAATTAATATATTTTTTAATAATCTGGGTATGCTTGCATGGCACTATGCAGTGCACAAACATGCTTTGTAGAAAAGTTTTTAAAAAATTGGAAAAAATAAATTAATTAGTATGTGACAGATATGTATTACAGGACTGTACGTGCAGTTCCTACAATGGTACATTGGTGCTGTTGCTAACGTGGTTGGGCTCTGAAGTATGTAGTTTCCAGGTTGTGAGCATGGATACCTGTGCAAATTAGGTGGAGGTACTGAATAGCAGAGAGGAGTAATCTTGTCTGCATATCCCCTTCATGTAGGCTTAGACCCATGTTGCTGCTTACACAGGAGGCAGCTGACACCAGAAAGGGTGTTTGCATCATGCCCAGTCTGGTTGAGCATGTTCCATACAGGGGGTGTGTTCACTAAATCCTATGCCTTTTTAACCTTCCCTGCACATGTTTGAGAGACACGCTGCCATGCTCAGTGTGTTTAAAAAAAATGTATTTAATTGGTTTTGACCTTTGTTTAAGTTAAAATAGGGCCTTGAAATGATGTTAATGATATTATAGGCAGGTGGAATGCATCATAGTTACTCAATCACACATTCTGCACCTACAGCAGAGATCTATAAAGTATGCATACAGCCTACATTCTGATTTTTCCCGAAATACTCTAAACCATTGGAGTACAGACTTGGGAATTTTAACTGACAGAATGCTAGGGGCTGCTGCAGGTCTGCTGCACCTGTCTGTGCTAGATGCTGAAGTCAGTACTGCTGCTGCTGACAATAGCCCTAGACAGAGAAGGAGAAGAGTGTTCAGGCTCAGGGTACCATTCCAGGAGCTACATGAGATAGAGATTGTAGAATGCTACAGGGTGGACAGGGACAAACTACAAGAACTTACTGAGCTCTAGTGCCCTCAGCTCAGATCCATAGCCAACAGAGGGGAACCCATCCCATTGAAAACAAAGGTATGTATAGCCCTTAGGATACTAGCTACAGACACTTTCAAAAGACCAACTACAGACATGGTGGGGGTCTCACAGGCATCAGCATCCAGGGTACTCCACCAGTTCCTGGATGTCATGCTACCACATGCCAGTGGGTATGTTTCTTTTCCCTTCACCGCTGAAGCGAGGGCCAGCAATATGCAACACTTCTACCATGTAGCACATTATCCTGAAGTACTATGTACCATACTTTGCACTCATGTACACATCAAGGCACCACTCGGTGAGGAGGGTAGAATCTATGTCAACCACAAGGGGTACCACTCCATCAACTGACAGGTCATGTACAATGCCAAGGGGATTATCATGAATGTGTGCGCTGGCTGCCCTGGCAGTTATCACAACTCCCATGTCTGGCATGCATCACAGCTGTACCAGATGTTTGCTAGAGGGGACATCCCATATGGTCATTTACTGGGGGATGTTGGCTACGCCCTGGAACCATGGATGATGATGCCCATCAGAAATACACACACCCACCAAAGAAGGCTATAATGATGCACACACACTAACTAGGAACATCTTAGAGCATGTGTTTGGTCTTCTGAAGTCAAGGTTCCAGTGCATCGATACATCTAGTGGAACTTTGCAGTACTATCCAGCCACATGTGCACATATGTTCACAGTATGTGCTATGCTACACAATATGATCCTGTGGAAGCAACTGCAGCAGGATCAGCAAAGGGAAGGGATACATAGCCCTTTACCACTGCCTACATCATCACAGCCACAGTCACAGGAGGACATAGATGAAGAACCCCCTGATAATGTCCCTGTAGGCAGACATAGGTATGTCCAGTACATCCTGGCTTTGGCTAAGAGACAATGCATAACACATTCACTGATAACCTAGGGCCCTAGGGACTGACACCTTACTCCTACTGACATATATATAGTAAAATTCATGCCAGGCAGCCCACACAACATGTACCTATACATGTATTGGCTGTGTACTACTTGCATCAGACAGAGTCAATCCTAAACTATAGTTCTATCAACTGTTGCATTCATAAGGTAAGTCTCTAACCTGCACACTACCTGTCCACACTGGACTTCATTTGCCAGTCCACTAGTATGTATTCCTTAATATTCACAATACCTCAAGGTTGGAATATGCACTACATCAGGAAAGGGAGATGTCAAACAGTGGGGTCTCATGATAGTTGGACTAATGTGTATCCCAGCAGAACATGTGGAGTTGCTCCCCCACATCGCAAACAGCAGTTTCCCCATATAACCACTGTAACAGTAGGTCATCAGTGGTAAATCAATAGTCCAGGTAAGCTCAGGGTACTAAAATAGAAATAAAGCACACACTGCATGTCTCAATGCAGGAATAACAACATACATATGTATGCTTTTGATTGTGTGATGAATTACTACTCTCTGGCTGGCAGCTTGTGTGGCTCAGTGGACTAGGGAAGTTAGCATGAGTAATGCCTTTGATGGTTCAAATCTGGAGGTATCCACATCTTTTGCATGTGAGGTAATAGTATTTTGGTGTTGTAACAGACTGTCAGTCTCTGTGTGGTGTAGCATTATGAACCTCTGTCATATATTAATAGCATCTGATAGTTGGAGAATGCCATGGACGTTTTGAGTAAAGTGAGTAATGCAGAAACAGGGACAGATGTCAGTGTCTATAAATCCCAGACTGGAGTGCAAGTAGGTGTGGCCTATAGTCACTTTATAAGTACTGACAGTCCCACTGGGCATGCCCATGCACTTAGTTAAACTGAGCGGAATCCTGATGTCCCTTGATCAAAATGACCTGTTATATATAGATATGTCTATATAGACACCTATATATATATATATATATATATATATATATATATATATACATATGGTTCTAGGTCATAAGCTCGACAGCCACTCTCACCGACAACAAAAACATCGACACCACATTATCGACAAACCAGAAACACGACAACTCACACGCCCGACAAACAAGTAACCGACGGTCCACAAACACGAAACCCCACACACTGCACACACAACAATAACAACAATCAACTAACAAAACACATCCCCTTATCCAAAACCACACACAGAACACAAGCACACCAAAATCCTCACAAACCCACACTAAACCTCACACACACAACTACGTCCAACCCTAACCCAAACCCTTACCCTAAGGTCCATCACTATCGCACACTCAGCTAACCCGCGCCCTAACCCTAACTCACTTAACCCACCCCTAACCCAAAAAATACCACTACCGCACACTTACATAACCCGCGCCCTAACCCTAACTCACTTAACCCGCCCTAACCCAAAAATACCACTACCGACACTTACATAACCCGCGCCTAACCCTAACTCACTTAACCCACCCCTAACCCAAAACATACCACTACCGCACACTTACCCAACCCGCGCCCTAACCCTAACTCACTTAACCCACCCCTATCCCCACAGACTGTCACTATCCACACTTACCTTAGTCGCACCCTAACGTCCGTCACCACCGCATGCTCACACAGCCTTCTTTCCAACTCACTATCCCTGGCGTCGGACTTTTCATCCGTAGCATCGGTCTTCCGAGTGTCGATCATCTGGCGCCCGCTCATGCGTTGTCGGTAATCCCAGCTGTCGATCTTCTAACCTACACCCATATATATATATATATATATATATATATATATATATATATATATATATATATATATATACACACACATACATATCCATCTGTCACTATCTCTCTCTCTCTCGTATACATAGTAGATGTATCTCTATGCAGTTTCAAACAAATATATATATAGGTTCATAGGTGTGTACTAGGCCAAAAGTCCTAGAGCCTTTACAAGCCTAGCCCATAGATGTGCCCTGGCAGCATGCCTCTGTTAGTTCCTGGTGCTTCTATCAAGTAGAGTTACAATGGAGTGATCCTGGGGGAACTTTCTATTTCCCATCCACTCATCAAGATTTCTCTTGTAAAGGGCCAGTGAGGTGCTCTGCTTGACATGTATGGGAAGTTTATTCCAGAGCATGGGCAGTCTCTAGGTTATGAACCTGTCCCTCCAGCATATTTTGTCGATTGTGGTAATGAATTTGAGGTCCCTGGAGCATGTGGTGTGGAGGGATTGGGATTTCTTTAGGTGTAACATTTCTAATAGGGCTGGGTCAAAAATAGCTTTGTAAGTCAAGCAGAGATCGCCTCTTAATAGATGATATGAGACAGAGAAAAGCTGGAGTTTTTTTGAGTCTGTTCATGTAGGGCATGCATTTCAGGCCTAGGATCCTTTTTGTGAGGTACTTTTGTGGCCTTTCCAGCTGTTGAAGGTGTTTAGTGAGGTACATGCCAAATGGGGCATCATACTCGATGATTGGTCTAATAACAGAAGAGTAGAGAGAATTGATGACCTCTTTCTTCCTGGATGCAAAACCCTTGGTAATGAGATGTACCACATAGAAGGACTTTCTTACCACAGTGGCAATGTGGTAGTCAAATAGAGGTTGCTGTCAACCTGTGTTACCAGATCTCTTTTAACGCCTTCAGTGTTCAGTGGGCTACCATCAATGTGGTAATTAGTGGGAAGTGAGTTTTTCCCAAAGGGAATGATGATGCATTTTTTGGCATTAAGCTTAAGGTTATGGTTTCAACACCAATCGTTGTTCTAGTAAAGGCCTTTCTGTAGGATGTCTACATCACTTGAGGAGTTAAATCATTATATCTGAGTGACGCCTCCAGGTGCATCTGCAGTTAACTCCTACTGACACCTTTAGGCATCAAATATTGCTTGCTTATATTTGCATCAATAACTCAAAAACCATGCTATGTACAAGGTTTTAAAATGTTTCATCTTAAAGCGTACGCAATGGCAAACTCAACTGCATTAATATTTGACCACTGACTAATGCAGGTAAATAGATATTAATGGTTGTTTTTATGATATTAATATATATGGATATAATATTCACATTTTTCTAAATATCTGAAAAACCAAGTAACACAGACAGAACTCCTTTGCCTCAGATAAAAGCTCTCAGCTAGATGAATAAAATGCTGCTGACAGTATGTGTGTAACATGAGTGGTTGCCGAGATATTGTAAGTTATTTACAAAATATTACAAATATAATAGTACTGTGCTTACCTTGACCTATAAAATTCAGTTTAAGACCTAGAACCTAAAGGATATTGTCACTTTAAAAATAGTTTATGCTTTAGAGTTTGCCATCTAGACGTCTTTCATAATCTCTATGGTTCCAGATATATGACTATTTATTTGAAATGTGAGGACATCATTTGATTCAATCAAAAGGCTTAGGCTCTGCCCATTAGAAGTTACAGAACAAACTTCCTGAGCTCCATTGGAGAGAATGAGTTAATAATGGCTCCAAGCTTGCAATCGTTGACGGAGTTGGTCAGCCAGAGTTTCTCCATGATGGCCTGGACTTCTGAGAAGTAGATGGCAAACAGGAGAAGACCCAGGACTGATCCCTGTGGGACTCCACTTGTGACTGGTTGGCAGTCTGACTTGTAGTCTGCTACTTTCACACTGTGAGTTCTGTCTGTGAGCCAATTTGCAACCCACCTAGTGATATAGGGATTGATGTCTAGTTTGCCATCTAGACGTCTTTCATAATCTCTATGGTTCCAGATATATGAATATTTATTTGAAATGTGAGGACATCATTTGATTCAATCAAAAGGCTTAGGCTCTGCCCATTAGAAGTTACAGAACAAACTTCCTGAGCTCCATTGGAGAGAATGAGTTAATAATGGCTCCAAGCTTGCAATCGTTGACGGAGTTGGTCAGCCAGAGTTTCTCCATGATGGCCTGTACTTCTGAGAAGTAGATGGCAAACAGGAGAAGACCCAGGACTGATCCCTGTGGGACTCCACTTGTGACTGGTTGGCAGTCTGACTTGTAGTCTGCTACTTTCACACTGTGAGTTCTGTCTGTGAGCCAATTTGCAACCCACCTAGTGATATAGGGATTGATGTCTAGTTTGGTGAGTCTATCAATAATTCCTGAGTGGAAATGGTATCAAAGGCCTTGGCCAGATCGAGGTAGACTGTATGAACTGCCTTGCCTTCATCCACAGCTCTGGTGACTGACTCAAAGTCGTCAACCAGGTTCAGCAGGCACGTTCTACCCTTCACAAAAAAACAAATTGCATGGGATCTAGAGTTTGGAGATTCCTTATAGCCTTGTTAATTAGGTCCATGATGATGCACTCCATAGTCTTACATATCAGACTTGTCAGGCTAATGGCTAATGGGGTGATAATTCCCAGGGTCTGTAGTCGCTCCCCCTTTATGGAGAGGGATGACTGTAGCAGTGGCCATTTTGTAGGGACAAAGCCTGAGGTGAGGCTGTGATTGAACAGGGCACACAGGTGTGGTGCCAGTTCACTTTGTAGTTCATGTAGAACATAGCCAGGAATATTGTCGGGTCCTGTGGAATCTGTATTCTTGGCCTTGGACAATGCAGCTTTAACCTGTGCTGCAGTAATGCTGGGAGCTTGGAATTCTTCCGGTATTGTGATTGGTCTTTTAGGGGGTGGAGGGGTAAGGTTGGCACTGAATCTGTTGGCCAGTATATTGGCAATATCTGTTGGCTCAGTATAGGAGGTACCATTGTGCAGTAATTCAGAACAAATCTGGGTATTGCCGTGGAGATTCTTGATATAACTGAAGAAGGCTTTGTGGTTGTTTTTAGTTTCTGACACAAGTCTGCCTTCATAGCTAGCTTTAGAGGTTTTGATGAGGGATCTCAACTTTTTGTTGAGGCTAATAAGGGAGTATTTCCAGTCTTGGGACTTTACCTTTTACTGCAACAGTTTCTTCCTTCCTTCTTCCTTCCTTTCTTCTGTTGTAGAGTTTGTTAATGGCAGGGGACCACCAGATTGGCTTCCTTTTTTTGGAAGAGAGCATCTGGTTGTATTGGGTATGGCTAGTTCCATGCATTTATGTACAGGTCTGTACAGTGCATTGGTGTATGAGTTGGTGGTCATGCACCTATTTTCCATTTGCATGGGTGCCATGAAGTTAGCCACCTCTGTTTTTAGGAGCCCAAAGTCAGCTTTGCAGAAGTTTTTCATGGTGGTTACCTTTGCTAGTGGTGTGGGTGAGATGTGGATTCCCATGGTGATTAGTTTGTGGTTGGATCTAGCCAGGGAGATGGACTATTGGTGTTGAGCAACGGTTGCCCATGTTAGTAATAACCAGGTCAAGGATGTTACTTCTTCTAGTGGGGTAAGAATGAGCTGGTCCAGCGCATTGGAATTAATGAATTTCAGGAAACATTGGGCAAGTGTATTGGTGCATGAGTAGTTTTCCCAGTTGATGGAGGGGTAGTTGAGGTCACCCAGTATGAGAGTATTGTGTTGGACCCTAATAGTTTTCAGGGTACTTAGGAATATTATGAACCTCTGTCAAGTATTAATTACATCTAACAGTTGGAGAATGCCATGAACATATATATAGCTATATACATATATAAATACATACATCTCAGTGTCTCCCCAATATATCTATATAACATATATACATATCATACACACACAACTACATTTATATATACATCCTTGTTATATACAGAAATATGTTGCTCAAAAGATCCAAAGTAAGGGCTCAGCAGTACATAATGCACTTACCTACAGACACCTGTGCTGCTGGGTGTCACCACAAAGACTGCACCAGGTGATCAGGTGGTGTAATTTATAATGGTGTCTATGCACGGATGGACAGGGCACATTGTCCCTGCTCACAGGCTTGCCTATCCAAGTCTAAACAGCCATATGGCCATACTGGTTACTGTAGACACATAGGATTATAATAGTTATCTGACTGCTAGAATACTAGTGCAGATAACAGTATGAAGAAATATCACTCTTCAGGCCACAGATGCTATTCAACACAAATCTAGTTTATGTAATCCACAAGTAGTTTGCCTGCAAATACATATAAAATGTACATCAGCAGTGTCATGCGTGAGAAGTATTGTGATCTATAATGTGTGAGACTAGATAGGTAGAGGTTCTAATCTCACTTCAGGCCACTTAATGTGTGTGTACATATATATTTGCATGGAGTTTATGGCCATTACTATGTCAACAGGCATTTGATCACCCATACCATCTTGTAGGATATTGACATACCTCTCAGACTCCATGAGTGCTCACACTTTGCAGGCATCACCCAACATTGTTAGCCACAGACAGTCAGTATTCGCTTGTAAATGGATTCCAAACAGTAGAGGATCCAGGACTGAGTCTTATGAATACTGCAGCTTACAGATCAACTATTGGAGGTGGACGTCCCTATATTGAGTATGTTGACCCCTACAATGATAGTTGCATGGATGCCTAAGTGGATGCATTGTACATGATGCCTGAGTGGGGGATATAGTCAGATGACTTGGCTCATCCAGAGGGCTGTATGCCCTGATGTCCTCTCAACCAGGTTCTTGGTGACTGCCTCAGAAATGTCCATCACGTTTAACAGTCATGATCCCCCTGTCAGACATCCAAACTATGTACAGTCAACTGTGTGTAGAGCACATATATGTGTGCTGATCAGCTCCATGATGATTTCCCCTATGGTCATACAGATATGGATACTCAGGCAAAGAGGTATACAGTTCTGGTGGTCAGTGCATACACCACCTCTTTGCAAGAGGATAACAGTTGGGGTTGTCCAGTCAGCTGGGGTTCAGCCAGTGGTTTCAGTGTGATTTCAAGGTGTTCTCAGTTGTGCTAGTAATCCATGACACATCCCATGCAGGATGCATTCTGGAATGTTAGCATGTTCAATAGATGCTGTGTACCCTCCATAGAGAGGCCATTTACAACCTGCTCTGTAGATATGGAAGTTATGGGACAGGTTGTAGGAATGTCATGTGTCACATGTGGTGGGGACAGGAGAGTAAAGTTGACTTAGAACATGTGGGACTACAAGTTAGCTATGGGTACAGACCCATTGTATGTGGCATCATTAAGTATGAGTTCACTGACAATCCGGGCCTGTGATTTGAGATTACATATGTAACTACACTGTGCATTGTGATTCTGCTTTGTGTGAGGGGCTTATTTTGTCACTTACTGTGTCTGCACAACATCACAACACTATGTTGTTGTTGTAGATGTGGGGGTTGTGTCACCATTTTAGGGGGGAACCCTCACCCCAACTGTTGCAAAGCAATGCCCATCTCCTATTGTACACTCTGATAATGGCAGTTGTCTACCAGGCAGGTCTGCTGTGCCATGAGGAGCTTGTGCTCCTTCTGTCAGGTACAGCCAAGTTCATGCAGTTGTAATGCTGCTCGCATAATGCATGGGTGTACAACTCTGCATACATGCCATCCCATCAGAGGGGGGAGGTGCAGTCAAGCTAAGTAAACCATCCCACAGGAGGTAATAAATGGTTTTGTTGAAATATGTCTGTATTGGTTGCAAGTGAGTGTTACTGCTGATAGTTTTAATGAAACTGATCTGTGGTCAGATCCCACCAGGGAGGACCTCACATTGGGGACCTGCAGTGGTTACCCATATTGGTAAACACAATTTGCAATACATTGCTTCCCCTTGGGTAGATGTCACGGCACTGTTCCAGGACATTGTAGTTAAGGACGTAGATTAACCTTTGGCCAAGTGAGCTGCAACTCGACTAGGCAACACAGCTACTGGTGACTTAATGCCACCCCACAACATGGTGTACTGATATATTTTGGTAGACACATGTACATAGAAATACATACAATGGGTGTCTGGATACATGGAGCTGCTCCTGTAGCCGACTATTGGTTGATTATGTGCCCTTCCAGTACTGAATGTCACCTACAGTGTCTCTGGAAAATCAAAGTGTTTCACAAAATCTGGATGTGTATCTGCCCTTAATGAGTATGTATACACCACCTGCATCACCTTGAACACTGTCATTTTGAGATGTGAAGATGTGGATGGACATGTTGTCTGCTATGGCTATAGTGCTGTCCACAGCTTTAAACCACATATCCTTGACTGCACACATGTCTGCATAATCCAGGGTGTGGACACATTCCATAGAGTAGGGTTCAGTGTTGTCATACTCACTGTGTAACAACATAACCATGATATTGTATAAAGATGGTATTCTCATTGCCAACTTTTCCCTGAACAGTGCATTTAAAGGGGCACTGTCCCATGACTAAAATTGCATTTCTGTCTCGGACCAAAGCTGAAAACATTGCCACCCACTTAGCTAATCACCTCCCCGTTTGTGACATCAATAATGACGTCTAACAATCCCACCCACGGTATTAAATTTTCCTAAAAAAAGTACACAAACCTGTATTCCAGTCCTGTTTTACATCCCTCTGGAATAAGACACTCAGTGCTAATGTTCCCTGCTTCACACAATGCACTATACTTGTTTCTGCCTTGTGTTTTGAACAAAGACAAAAAAAACGGCATAACCCCCCTCCCAAAAAAAAAAAAGAACACGTTTTAAATATTGCTCTTAGAAACTTAGAAAGTTGCCAGAATAAAAAGATCTGGTTACCATGCGTTTTCTGAAGGATATGTAGTCTGGACCTGAAATGCCTGTCACTTAGTTATTGTCAATGCTTATTGATTTGTCACAAAAAACACTTCAGAAAACTGCTAATTTTCTGAGGAACAGACTCAAAATATGAGTCTAAAATCGGGACAGTTGAGAGGCATTGTCAACTTGCATGAGCCGAGCCCAAGGCTTACCTGGTGAGACTAGATGCTTACATTATCCAGAGATGTTTTTTCTTCCTTACAGTTTATAAATGTTCCCCCTGCCTGTGTCAGTAGTGCAGCTAGGGTGGGTGGACAGGGAAAATGCAATCATCCGATCATGATCTTTTTAAATGAAATATCGGCTTTTAAATGCCAGCATTACATTTGCAGTAAAACCTGAGCGCTGTTGCGCTCTGTGTGTGGTCTAAACTGTAGCATCTGCTTGTTGCATTGTAACAAGCAGTTTGCTGCAGTTAAAAGTTAGAAAAAAAAGGTTTTAATGCAAAACAGCTGCATTAGTTTCCTGCTGCAATTTATTTAACTGAAAATCAATGCTAGGTGACTGCATGGTTATTTCAGGGTTGGTGAGCATCTTGGATGAAGCACACATTATGAGGAAGTGGAACAGACTCAAAATGTGAGCTGGAAATGTGAACAGTTGAGGCATGGCATCGTCTAATTGGAAGACCCAATTTCAGTGCTTACTCAGTGAGACAAGATTCTCCCAGTCTCCAGAGATGTATTTTTTTTTTGTTTCGTTTCATAAATTCTATAAATGTTTCCCCTGCCTGTGTCAGGACCTTAGCTATGCTGGGTGGAGAGGGAAAAACAGAATAACTGCACAACAATCTTTCTTTAATACAATACCAGCTTTTGAAAGCTGGTATTACATTTGTGGTTAAAGGATTTGCAGTTAAATGTACAAACGCACTACACAGGCAAGCTTGTACTTAGGATCAAGGCAATCCAGCTCATGGATGTTATACTTGCTTACACTTTTAATCTGTATTCAGACAGGCTAAACCCGCAACTGGTCCATTCTGATCAGTGTTCTTCTCTGGTTAACAAATATAAATAAAATAAACAAATAAACCATAAATATCTTCATTTTTATGTAGTTACTATTTTTTTAAAAAGTTACTTTATATGTGTATGTATATAAATGTATGCGTACACATGGGTTTTCCCATTATTGGATCCACTTTGGATACTTTTCCTCCAATTGATCTATCCAATTTTCATTTTAGACTTATTTCTGCCATTATTTCCTTATGCACTATTCAGGTGCTCGCATTTTATTTTATTGCATCTAAACCCTCGTTTGTGCACTCTAGTGTGAGACATTCAAATATATAGGACCTGCCTATAAGTTTACATCCTGCTAATTTGTGTGACCTTGAAACTATTATATTTATAGTAATGGAGAGTTGGGTGCACAGCACCCTTATCAAGGAGTGCAATGAAGAGCTGCATGCACAGCACACTTGTCAGGGAGTGCAATGGAGACTTGGGTGCACAACACCCATGTCAGGGAGTGCAATGGAGACTTGAGTGCACAAAACCCATGTCAGGGAGTGCAAGGGAGAGTTACCCACGTCAGGGAATGCAGGGGGAAACTTCATACTGATCACAAATATACGAGTTGAGCAGCTGCCAGTTAGTAGGACAAACTTGAGTATTTGACATTTGCTTGTATAAGGTAAATCTTATTTCTGTTATTTCTGTTTGTAACTTTTAGTAAAGCTGCATGAGAAATCACCCCATAATGATGGTGAACTACTTTCTCGCAAGGCTCATTATTCGGACCACTCTTGTTCAGTATTTACTTCTCTGACATACATAAAAAAACAAGATCCATTGCTAGCCAGGTTTGTAGATGACTGCAAACTGCGAATCATTGTTAAAACCCCCTCTGATATAGAAATCCTTCAGCAAGAACTTATAAATGCCTGGTATATTGAAAACTGGCTTAAATTAAATACTACAAAATGTAACATTATTGCATTTGGCAGACAAATGACCCCCTAGCATATAGCATTGGCAATCCACTTCAAAATGAAAATGCCATTAGAGATCTGAGAACCTGGTTGGGTAATCCTCTCTCTTTCCTTTGACTATCATGTAGCGACAGTTGTCAAGAGCACCTATATGGCACAGGTGATCACCAAGATCAGAAAAAAAGAGGTTACTGTCCCCTTGTATTTAGCACTGATTAGACCAATTACAGAAAATAATGCCCAGTTTGAGACATGCCTCGACAGATATGTTAAAAGTTAGAAAGACACCCGAGGTTCAAAATTAAGGGGATCATAGGCTTAGAGCCCCTAATCTACTTAAAACAATTAGAAGCAGCGCCCCTCTTTTGTGTGTTTAATATGTTTCTCAGTGGAGACCTATACCTCATCTTCTGAGCAATCAAGGAACATAGTATTCCAGGATCTCTTATACCATCATATAAGCACTAGAATAAGACATCTAAACATGCTTTAGAAAATCAATAAAACATGGTAAAATGCAGAGTCATTGCTGAGCATTTTCTTCGCCTGTGGAATACACTTACTCTGCAGATAAAGACAAGACCTGGATAACGGTATTCATAAATTCACCCTAAGCATGTTTAACATGCTCCTCCTCCAGAAGGGAGGTACAAACTAGCATGGGAAATGGCAAGGTGTAATGGTCACAAGACTCAGTTGCCTTGAACTTCCAATGATTTTTACACCCTCTCTCACTAGATCACTACCTGCCGGTATCTCCTTTGGATCAGACCTATTTCCTCACTGCTATGTTTCTGCAAAATAAAACTCTACTTAATATCTTACTGGTTTTCACCTTACCTGCCAAGCCTTAAATAGTTTTTTAGCTTGCCACTCTGCTGGCAAATACTGCTAAATATCTGTCACGCTATTCAATCTTTATTTACGCAAGCAATAAGCCTTAATAATAATCTATACCTCTTTCTGCAATTCATGGACAATGGCTGCTCCCAAAGTATAAATGACTATTTCAGTTTTCATGTGCATTTACTGTCATGCATGTCTTATGCATTCATTACTTTTCTTGCACTGCTTTTGCATCTGTTTTGTATTGCAGCACAACTCTTGCACATTTACACTGCTCATCTTTGTGTCTTGTGCCTTTGACTGATGTTATGGTTGAGAAGGTCTTCAAAGCAGTTCACTAACTTGCTTAACAATCTTAAATAAATAATTGACAGTGTCTCTATGGAAATCTTAATGAAGAAGAAGGGCCCTGTTAAAATTTCATGTTTTGTGGTTTTCATGTGTTTCCTAACTCCATATAATGCACCCTGTTTTTTGAATTTGTCGAACTGTGACATAAATATAAGACTAGGAAGTCATCTTGCAGTCTGAGAGAATACCAAGACATTTCCAGGATAAAATTACTCCGATGCACTCTATAAGTCAACAGGAAATGTTAAGTTCAGTTTATATGCACTTTTCTCTACTGTGCAACTATTTCAGCAGCAATTTCAAAGTATAACCATCACCAAAACATATGCACATAGCTACTGTACTGCAAATGTGATAACTATGCATTAAGACTTGGCAAAGGCACACAACATGAAAGTCACACAACAAATTAAGAAATAGAATGTGCACTACTATATGTTTATTTATTTGACATTTTTTTAAGTGAGATAGTCTGACTGGGTCACATAACCCATTTTCAGCAAATGCCCAGCGAAAAAAGCTCCACATTTAGATATCTAGCTACATACACTGCTAGACTGCAATTTTTACAATAATGTTAGTTAAGACTGACGATAATGTTAGTTAAGACTTGACACAATGCATTTGGGTATATACACAAACAGAATTTTTAAAACAACATAATGTTAATTAAGGCTTTACATACTACATTACAAGCAGATGAAAAAAATGGCAAGTTGCTTAGAGTTTTCCTTAAAATTTGTCTTAATTTTTAAAATAGTACTTCTAAAATATTACCAATAGAATAGTTGAGAAGATAATAGTTGATGTACTTAGTATTGTGTTAACGTAAGAATAGGTTTCCACTAGATTATATAAAACAGTTTACTTACAGAAGGGGAAAGATAGCATAGAAGATTTGAGAAGTTATAAATTTAGAGGGGTTTAGAGAGACAGAAAGAAGAATGCAAACTAAGGTTAAGGGGAAGGAAGGAGAATTATTGGTGAGGTTTTGTAGGTCTACGGGGGAGACTGCAGAGAACAAGAAAGGTGGACAGAGGAAGGAGAAAGTAGAGGGGGATTAACCTGGAGTTAAGAATGTGCAGAGCCATGACTTATTTAGGTGCGATTTTAGAAAGGCTTTAAAGAGTGGCAGGCTAAGGGTTGATCTGTTGTTTGAATGGAAAGAATTCCATAGTTTAGAAACAGAGTATGAGAAAAGACACTGACCTGGTCTTTTAAAAGGTTTGGAGGTTTCTAGCAGGTTTTTGTCTTCTGATCTGAGTGATCTGCTAGGTATGAATTGTTTGACAACCTTATCCAGGACAGGGCAAGCAGTGGGTTTGTAGATTAAGTTGTGTATAGTTGATTGTTGGATCTATGCTAGTTGGTTGAATCAGAGCAGCATGGAAGGCTACAGTAAGCAATCGAAACAGCTGTGAGTAGTGGCAAAATAAAGCAATGACTGTATTTAAACAAGAAGAATTGAACAGTGAATGTGAAGGGATGTAAATAAGAAAGGGGATACCAGCTAATGCACTTGGTTGGAGATTAGAGTTGCTAGCAGCAATAGACTTAAATGCAGACCATGAGCAAAGGACTAAAGGAGCTAATGTAAGAGATAACAGATGCTATATTGTCAGAAATGGGTGAAATATATGTATTGAGGGTGCCTAAGGACAAGGGAAGATCAAATATGTCTGTGTTATCTATGGTAGCTAAGATAAATGGGACCAGTACGGTTTGAAGAAAATGTAGACCAGGAGAGGGGGGATAAAGACTATAAGGAAAAAAGGAGGTATACAACAACTAATTGGAAACAACAGAGAACAGATGAGATAGGAGTATGGCAGGGGTTTGACTCAGTGAGGTGCATGCCACCTTACACCAGCAGCTTATAACAGGACTCCATAGAGAACAGATGGGATAGGAGTATGGCAGGGGTTTGGCTCAGTGAGGTGCATGCCACCTTACACCAACAGCTTATAACAGGACTCCATAGAGAATTGATGGGATAGGAGTATGTCAGGGGTTTGGCTCAGTGAGGTGCATGCCACCTTACACCAACAGCTTATAACAGGACTCCACAGAGAACAGATGGGATAGGAGTATGGCAGGGGTTTGGCTCGATGAGGTGCAGGCCACCTTACACCAACAGCTTATAACAGGACTCCATAACAGTGATTAACATACATTAGTTACAGGTTGAGTTGTTCCATGACCATTTTAGCCATTCTGCCAAGGGAAAGATAATGCTTCAGGTTTAACAGAGATATTGTCTGTGTTCTGCCCTGGGGTCTTATTCAGATATTAGAACCTAGGAAGAGGGGGAGAAATGGACAGGGAGATTAGATGGGGGAGACCACCATGAGTGAGAGCTACATAGGTTACAATGACAGACAGGAAGGGGGTGGGGTTGAGGTTACTGAGAGTGAAAAACTATTAATGTTATAGGTTAGTTTTGAGCCACTTCTTGACAGGAAGGAAAGAAGGGCTAGTAAGATTAAGCAGAGTATTCACCAGTTATAAAGAAAGGACCGAAGTAATTAGAAAAGTAATGATGAAGCAAGACTAATAAAAGTAGTGATGAAGCAAGACTAATATTCAGTCTAAGCAGCAGTGTACTTATGAAAGCAGATATTGTAATGCAGTGAAAATGTAATACTACTATTGGTATACCAGATAAAACATAACACAATAAGATAGTGTAACAGCTGATATGACTCACACCTATGTGTAAAATACATAGTTAAGAACTGGTCCACTTGCTATGAATGCATACAGTGTTCTATTCATAGTCTTCCATTAAGCAGACAAATGTAAGCATCAAAGCTTCAAATATAAACAGTTATCAAGAATTATACACTTGATATAACCAGCTAAAACATATGAACTGCAATTATCATAGACACCACTCTCCATTGTAGTTTAAACAAATAGGAATATGCAACATTAGGCAGAGCAAATAGTCAAATAATATCACAAGTGGTAGAAAAGATGGTCAAAATAATATCTCAAGATGTGGAAATACACTGTCATTCTAGCAAAGCATCTTATTTAAGTTCAGACATGAAGCACATGACCAATGGTCTCAGTACGCAATCTCAGGACATCATTTGTAAGAACTTAGGAGGTGAACATATATAAATCAATGAACTTCTTAAGTAAACATGTTTCTTTTGCATCTGTTTGATGCCTAATATTTGATGCTGTGCATATTCGTAGAAATGCATCGTTTCTTGTGCTAAGCAGCTCAATGTCATGGCTGTATTTACAGAAGCCCTTGATTTTACTATCCAAGTTTATGTCATTACTGTGGTTTTGGATGTTGATTATTGTTTGGTTCAAGATTATGGTTAAGGTTCTGGTTAGGGTTAGGGCTGTATGTACTATACAGTTTTGAAACATGGTGAGTAGATTAGACGGCTTTCAAGCATAGTTTTCAAACTTGTAGATTCAAAATTTTAAGTTATACAATGGCTTTATCCATATTGTTCAGACTTTTGTATTCAGACTTATGACCTTTGAATACTATTGTTTGAACTAATGCCATGGCTCCAAAATATAAAATGACTGAAAGATGAGTTCTATCTAACAACATCTTTGGATTATTGCTGTATCATAATGATATTTTTGACATTGCTAATTGACTCTGCTTATTGTCACAGATGCAGAGGGGATTCATTACATGTTTTCTGCTTATTCAGGCATGTTTAATTTCTATAAAGTAAGTTTGCTTGAGAAAACTCTAAAGAGCAAAATCATTTTGGCTATTTTTATCTTCACTTCCAACACAGAGATTAGTGTTTATTTAGTAGTACTGTGCTATAATCAAACTGATTATGCTTCTTTGTTTCCTGCTCTTATTTGCTGCTTTGTGTGATCAATGCCAGCCAAAATTATATTTCACAAGTTATTTAACCTGCACAATGAACATAGAACACAAGATAAGTCTTTTCATTTACAGAAACAAATGATCCATGTTTACAATGTGGCAGTGACAGTAAGCTGGAACTGTTACATTTAAATCCCAAATAAGCATTAATGTGATCCTTTAATTTCCATTAAATCTATTAGTGCCTAAACAGCGGGCTTTGTGTGTGTGTGTGTGTGTGTGTGTGTGTGTGTGTGTGTGTGTGTGTGTGTGTGTGTGTGTGTGTGTGTAATTTGGCAAAGATACTCAAAACTCTTATAGGTTCATAGGTGTATGTTAGACTAACAACCACTAATGTCCTTATAAGCCTAACCATGCAACCCAAATGTGACCCACAAATTGGATTTATTTAGCAGTGATTTCCTAATTGTTCCCATCAGATATGCATTATCAGACTAGAGGTGAATTCCCAGTTTGCCATCCATTGGACCATGTTGCACTTAAATAGCTTTAGACAGGAACTCTGCTTCCTATGTATGGGGAGCCTTTTCCAGGCAATATGAATTCTCTGAGAAACATATGTCTCTCCAACATGTCCTATTTATGTTGCAAGCAAAATTTAGGTCTTTTGGTCCAGTGGTTCTGATGATGTTTGTTTTGCAGATGTACAAAGCAGTCACCAAAACATGGTCCAGGGATACCTTGTACACCAGGCAAAGATCACCTGTCAGTAGTCTGTATGATATAGAGTAAACAGACAGGGCGTTGAGGTGATCATTTTGTTTACTGCCTGTAGTCCTTTCTTAAGGAACCTTTGTGGACATTCCAGTTGCTGCATGTGCCTGATCAGTTACATACCAAAGGAGGCATTTTACTCTATGATGGGTCTGATTTACAGTGGTACAATGACCTCTCTGGAACTAGATGCCATGCTTTTGTTTATAAGTTGAGCAAAACAGAAGGAATTTCTTACTACCTTGGACAAATGTTGGTTGAGGACTAATTTACTATTTACACAAGTTTCCAGATCCCTTACTAGTGAATCAACATTTAGGGGTGTTTTATTCAAGATGAGGATGGGTTTGGCACAATGGTTAAGGTCTTCATCTCATAAACACAAGGTACAGTGTTTGATTCTGACTTTAGGTTATTAGCTAGGCTTAAAATGACCCTTCAAGGCAGTTAGCCCAGCGTTCACGTATAAACCTATGAATATAGTTACCCAGGGTAGCTGACTTCAAATATGGGAATTCTTGGCATTTAGTTTTAAGTCATGACTTTTGCATCAAGTGTTTGTGTTAAACCTCCCAGAAGAGCGTTCTCATCTTGGAGGGATTCAATGACTGCTCCCAGTTTGCAGTCATCTGCCAGGTCAATCAGCCGGAGACTTTTGATATTGGCTTTGTCCACCGAGAAATAGATATCATAGAGAAGTGGTGACAGTACAGAGCCTTTAGGGGCTCTACTGGAGAACAGCCTCTTTGATGAGGTGCCCTTATTGATCCTAATCTTTTGGGTCTTATTCATGGGCCAGCTAGGTATCCAGTGTGTTCTTAACTGCTTTCTGCCTAATTTCCTAAGTTTGTTGACAATACCCTAGTGAAGTACTGAATCAAATGCGTTAGCCAGATCTAGATAGACAGTATGCACCACTTTTCACTCATAACCTTGGTGACCTTATCAAAAAAGCTCACTAGGTTCAGTAAACATGACCTTCCTTTGATAAAGCCAAACTGGGATGGATCCAATGACTGGAGATATCCTATGTCATTCTTGATAATTTCCTGATAATTCTTTCCATGGCAAATAAGACTAGTCAGGCTAATAGATCTGTAGATTCCAAGATCTTTTGAAGGTCCTCCTTTATGAAGGGAGATGACTGTTGCAGTCCTCCATTCCCATAGCACAAAGCCTGTTTCAGAACTATAGTTAAAAAGAAACTCCAGGGGGTCCTGTTAAGTGATATTTTAGATTGTTCAGGAGGCCTCTTGGGATGTTACTGGGGCCCACTGAGGCTGTGTTTTTGGCTTTAGCAAGTGCAGCTAGTACGATTGCCCTAGTTATAGTTGTGAGGGGTTATGTTTGAGGGTATTTCATGGTGGATGGTTGAGGGTGATAGAGGAACAAAGTTGGAAATTAATTTGTACGCTATATCAACAGGCTGACCAAATGTGGCACCATTAGCTACCGGTTTATCACACTGCTGTGTACTGAACGTGAACTTTCTGACATAGCTGAAGAATGCCTTATGGTTCTTTCACCTGGGAGGCTACATTAACCTCAAAGCTGGCTTTGTTTGTCCTAAGTATCTGTGTTAGTTGCCTATTTGGTTTGATGAGTCTTTGCCTTTAAGGGAAGTGCTCTTTCTGATTTTTGCTAATTTTTTTTTTCCCTTTTGTTGCATACCCTGATTAATGTGGAATTCCACCAGGGAAGTGTGTTTCTGGGGCTAGTTTTGGGCTTACTTCTGGTAGGTACTGTGATGATGTGAGGTATTGATAGGAATGCTAAGAGAAGTAGGGCAGTGGATGTGTAACATATGCCAGCACAGCCAACTGGAGCTTTGTAAAGAATATGTCATTTATATAGCAAACTGATGTGTAGAGGTGCTTGTGCTGATAATGTATTTGTAAAGCTGCTTCTGTTAAAAATGCACCAACAGTGGGTCCTGCTGGACAGAAAAGAAATACACCTGGATATTGGGCTGTATTGTAACTGTTGAAATGAATATATAGTAACAGAGGATAATGGAAGAGAAGAGGTTAATTTCAGTCCAGCTAACATTGAAAAATAGCCTGAAATTAAATTACCTGCTTGAGGTCATTAATATTGTATCTCACAGTTCTGACTGCAGCCAGAGACAAAATGCCTGTGAAACCCAGGACTAGGAACCCTACTGTATTGTCTTTGTGGTGAATTAATTGCTACCTTGGAAGGGTGGAAGTTTTTGAAATGGTTTTATAGGTTCCAGATGCTGTAACACATCTTAGCAAAGTTCTATATATATATATATATATATATATATATATATATATATATATACATATATATATATATATATATATATATTACTATATATTCATTTCAACAGTTACAAAACAGCCCAATATCAAGATGCAAAAAACTGTTCCAGCAAGGGTAAATATACTGAACCATCATGGGAATGCCTGGCTTGCAAGATCAACCTGTGTGTTGAATGCTTTGGTAAGTACCATGGCCATAAAGATGTTGTGCATTGCTGACAGCAGGAAAGGCACATAGTGTGATGTGCAAGAAAAGCAAGGTGTGTATTCCTATGGCACTGGGAAACTTGGAGACTCTTCAGCTCCATGCTCAATGCTTTGTGCATCAGTGGGTGTCACACCTAGACACTATGACTCTTAGGATCATCCTGGATGGCAGTGGGGGACTTGGAGACTTTTCAGCTCAGTCCCACTATGCTGCCTTCCTGGATATGCATGGTTTTATGAGTGCCACTATGATGCCTTCAGTCCCTTTTTGAAAGGCCATATGTGAGAAGAAAGATTTTTGGTACGTCTTTCTATTTCCTCAATGTGCTCTGTCTGTGGCTGTCCTTTCACTTTCCCTCCACTCTGGTACAGTAAATGTATGCATATCAGGACAAGAAACAAAATACTACGTCCGTCCTTGATTCCTTTTGTCCATTGCTAAATGGACATAAAGAGAAAAGGCAGAGGTAAGGCAGACTGCTGACACTAAAGGAGGACATGAGACAGTAGTGAATGGGTAGCCAGCAGAGGTATTGGACACATCAGATGCCCTTGAGTGCCATTGAAGTCCCATGCCTGTCCTGGATTCATTCGTGGAGTGGCTGTCCTTACCCTGCTTTTTCTTTTTACATGTGCCCTTTCTGTAGTCCCTTGTCAGTTTCCATTCATGCATTATTTTGACTATAGCAAGAATGTATCTGTTCACAGTGATTTCTTCCTACTGCCAGTCTGATGGTGTGTGCATCAGTGAGTGGCACACCTAAACACCATGAATGTTAGGATCATCTTGGATGGCAGTGGGGAACTTGGAGACTCTTCAGCTCAGTCCCATTATCCTGCCTTCCTGGATATGCATGACTTCAAGGGTGCCACTACAATGCCTTCAGTTCCTTCCAGAAAAGCCAGCTGTGAAAAGAAAGTCTTTTGATACATCTTTCTCTTTACTATTGTGCTCTGTCTGTGACTCTCCTTTCACTCTCCCACTACTCTGGTACAGTAAATGTATGCAGGACAGGGCAAGAAACATTACATTACTTTTGCCCTTGATTCCTTATGTCCATTGCTGAATGGACATATGTAAAGAGAAAAGGTAGAGGTAAGGCAGACTGCTGACACCAAAGGAGGTTGTGCGACAGAAATGGTATCAGCAGTCTGAGTTGGTAGCCAGCACAGGTATCGGACAAATCAGATACCCTCAAGTGTCATTGAAGTCCCATGCCTGTCCTGGGTTCATTCATGGAGTGGCAGTCCTTTCCCAGAGTTTTCTCTTTACATGTGCCTAGTCTGTAGCCTTTTGTCAGTACACATTCAGCAGTATGCTGGCTACACCAAGAATATGTATGTTTAAAGTGATATGTGTCTACTACTAATCTGATAGTGTGTGTGAGCTGCTGGTTTTCAGGTTGTTAAGTATGTACCTCTGCATCATCTTTGCAAATAATGAACCAAAAAAATAATGCCTATGTTGATAGGAGTGAAGTCTGCTTGACTTACAAAGCCATGTCTGCCCCAGCTCTATTAGAAATGCTACATCTAAAGAAATCCCAATCCCTCTGCATCACACACTCCAGAGACCTCAACTTCATTACCACAGTCAACAGAACATGCTGGGGGAACAGGTTCACAACCCAGAGACTGTCATTGCTATGGAATAGACTTCCCATACATGTCAAGCAAAGCGTCTCACTGACCCTCTTCAACAGAAATCTTGATAAGTGGATGGGAAATAGAAAATTCGCCCCAGGGATCACTCCAGTGGCTCTACTCAACAGATGCACTGGAAACTAAGGTCAGGTAGCACAATGCCAGGGTAATCCTATGGGCTAGGCTTGTAAAGGCTCCAGGGCCATTAGCCTAGTACACACCTATGAACCTATGAACCTATATGTGTGTGTATTATAACACATATGTGCTAGATTCTGCTTCAGTTTCTTGTAAAGGGAGTAGTGTGAGAACCAGAGTCAGGTGACCAGATGTGTGTGATGTCATTCTGTAATCCATCACTGAAATGACTTTTTAAAACTAGATGTGACAGAAGTCTCACAAAAGTATGTTTTTGAAACTTGACAAAGAAAGACCACTCACCTACTTTATCTTGCCTTCCTTCAGTAAGTAACCAGGGAATAGTAGTTCTTTAGATCAGTCAGGAAAATATAGTGAGATTTGTTAAGTACAGTTTTTCTGTATCTCTGTGAATCTCATCACAAAAGGGTTCTCATCTAGATAAAAGGAGGTCATTGTTCCTCTCTACTCATCCCTCATCAGACCCATTATAGAGTACAATGCCTCATTTGGCATGCATCTCACAAGACACCTACAACAATTGGAAAGGCCACAGAAATACCTCACTAAGAGGATTATTGGCCTGAAACAGATGTCATACGCAGACCGTCTCAAAAAATTCTAGCTCTACTCCGTTGCATATCACCTACTCAGAGGCGATCTCTGCCTAATATACAAAGCTATGTCAAACCCAGAGCTGTTGGACATGCTACACTTAAAGAAATCCCAAACTCTCCAAACCACACACTCCAGGGACCTAAACCTTGTCACCACAATAAACAAAACATGCTTGAGAGATAGATTCCTGTACCTAAGACTTCCCTTACAAGGGAACAAACTACCCATTCAAGTCAATCAAAGCTTTTCGTTGACGAGTCTTGACGACTGGATGGGAAATAGAAAAGTCACCCCAGGGATCACTTCTCTGGCTCTGCTTTACAGGGTCAAAAGAAAATATATATTTTTTGGGTGGTGAAAGCCAGGGAACCTTTTTGGCTAGGCTTATATAGGTTTCAGGGCTGATAGCCTAGTACCTACCTATGAACCTAATCAATTCATTGGTTTTATTTTTAATATTTCCTGAGGCTGAAACTCTGCCATGTATTCTAAATAAATATTTAATATTTTCATGTTTTTTTATTTAATATTATTAAATATATTTAAACTTTTCATTATGGTTGGTATTTTAGAGAATATTTTAACATTTGAGAGTACTTATAGTTACTTGGTGACACTGTGGCCACTCATGAAAGCCTTGCTGCATTGCTCAAACACTTCCATTATATTAGTATTAATTTGCTAAGTATAATTGGGTACTCTTGAAAGAGCCTTAGAGTAGCTGGCTTTGGAGTGTTCTGGTGACAGCATCTACCTTATATTCTGGCCAGATGGGGCACTTCAGGTAAATCTGTGCCAAGGTATATGTATGTGTGAGTGAAAATAAAATCTCAAAGAGTGAGTGTCTATGTCAGCTACTTTGAGCAGGGACACAGAGCACTGGTTTCACAAAGATGGTGGTGGAGGACTTGGCTTGGAACACTTGGCTGAGGAGAGAGAGAGAGAGAGAGAGAGAGAGAGAGATTCATTTTGACAACAGTTAGTTTATGTTTGTCAGGGAAAGCAGTCAAAGATGTCAGCAGAGTATTATGGCAAGCTGACAAAGAACCAAAACTTAAAAAATCCATCTGGAGTTAAACAGACTTGAACAGGAAGCCAAAAGGTCAAAGAAAATGAGAGATTGAAGTGTTTGGAGGCTGAAGAAAAGGAGAAGCAGCATCAACATGAGATGGAGATACTGATGCCTTGTCAGGGTGGGGAAAGGAATAACTAAACCCCAAAAGCAATAAAGGTCAATACATTTCTTTCACAGTTTATAGGGGGTAATAATTTTGATAGTTTTATTCATATACTTGTATGAGTGTGTAAACAATATAATGTTGACCAAGGGCTCTGCGTACGGTTCTTGAACCCCTTACTCCATGGTAAAGCTGTAACTGCTGTTTCCAAATTGTCTGATACTGATTGTTTAAACTGATAAAGTTAAACAATGTTTACTGGAATGTTTTACGTTAACTCCTGAAGCTTACAGAAAAACGTTTTATGAGCATAGATGCAAGGCACATGAAAGTGTATGTGATTATATTGCTGAATTAAGCACTTATTTTCAGGTGGATGACTGAGTGTCAGGTCAGGTCATGACTGTTCAAATGCTGGCAGACATTTTGGTGAGGGAATAAGCCCTTAGAACTTTGCCCTAGGACATGAAAATCTGTTTGGCAGACCAGGAGTGTAAGTCTGCAGATGAGATGGGGAGAAAAGAGGATCTTTACTTATCAAGCAGGCCATCACTGCACAAGAAGGGGATACCCAGTGCTGCACATGGATATAAGGGAACCCATGGTGAGCAGCCTAAACCACCTCAACAGAGTCCACCAGTAACAGTGGAAGCCACTAGTTTAGGTACATGGCCAGGATCAAAGATTAGATGCTTTAAATGCAACCAGTTGGGCCATCTAGCAAGCAGATGTCCATGAAAGCAAGGTGGGGAACAAAAGGTGAGGAGCCAGCCTGTGGGAATAACAGTATGCCAGTGGTAAGCTGTTTGGAGACAACCGAGGTACCAAACTATCACCGGAGTTTATATCCTATCTTAGTGTATAGAAAACAGGCCACTTCTAAGAGAGAGACAACCTCTGACATCACCATTATAAAGCCTGCAGTGGTTAATGAGGAGCAGTACATGCTTGGGCAGTCCACTCCAGTCAGAGCTTTTGGATGTACCTCATTCCAAATGCCTTTTAACAGGGTTCACCTTGACTGGGAAGGTGGAAAAGGACGCAAGCAAGTAGGTGTGTTTGAGGATATTCCTGAAGATGTCCTGATAGGGAATGATTTTGATAATGCAGTACCTTGTGTGCATGCAGTTACACACAATCATACTTGGAGACATGTGTGTGGAGTTGGTAACCTGGCTGAGACCAAGACAAACCACACACCTGAAGCCAGGGCTAGTGTGGTAGATATTTTAGCTCTAGCAGTGAGCCTGAAGGTGAACCACAGCTGCTTGTAGGTACTGATGTTTCCTTGGACAGGGTGACTGCAAGGGCAGAGGTGAGTGGTAGTATCCAAGCTGACAGTGAAGCACAGCTGTCAGAGGATACCAGACTTTCCATGGAAGGGGAGCTGGTATGGGTCACAAAGATAGAGTTGAGACAGGCTCATCTTTTGGACACTACATTACGAAGCTTGAGTGAGATAGCTAAGGAGGCACCTGATTCTCAAGGAAAAGGGGAGTCTGTATACTGGAACAAAGGGTTACTGTATAGAGAGTGTATCCCTGAGGGAGGGCTAGAGGGTGAGGTAATACAGCAGTTGATAGTGCCCAGAGCCTACCATCTTGCACTTTTAGCCATAGTCCATGACATTCCTTTTGCAGGTCATATGGGCATAAAGCATGCCAAAAGACATATTATGCTGAACTTTTATTGGCCTGGGATTGCAAGGGATGTAACAGGGTACCGCAGAACCTGTGAGCAGTGCCAAAGGGTAGTTAAGGCAGAAGACGAGTTTATAATCTCCTTTGTTGCCTTTGCATGTGATTGAGGTGCCATTTCAGAGGGTAGGTATGGATATTGTGGGGCCTCTGATTACTCTAAATTCCACAGGGAAGAAGTATATCCTGGTGGTAGTGGATTATGCTACTAGATACCCTTAGGCAGTGACTCTGTCCTCCATTGAGGCAGAGAAGGTGGCAAATGCTTTGTTAGAGTTTTTCAGCAGGGTAGGTTTCCTGAGAGAAATACTGATTGACAGAGGTGCCAATTTCTTGTCAAACCTGCTGGCATATCTGTGGAAGTGGTATGGGGTGAAGTACCTAAAGACCATCTCTACCACCCACAGACTAATGGTCATGTGGAGAGGTTAAACTCTATTCAAAACCCCATGCTATGGACATTTGCATACCAGTTTAAGTGATAGTGGTACAAATATTTGCCCCATCTGCTGTTTATATACAGAAAGGTACCCAGAAATCCACAGGTTTTTCACCCTTTGAATTGCTGCATGGGCATAGGGTGAGGGTGTCTTTAGATTTGATTCACGGTGAGTGGGAGAGTGAGTGTGAATCTCACAAGGAGTACGTTGTGACATATTTCCTAAGCCTCAGAACAAGACTTAAGGAGTTTATGGACTTGGCCCAGCAGAACCTGGCAGGGACCCAACAGCAGAAAAAGTCTGGTATGACAGGAATGCTTGAGCTCGAGAGTATGCTGTGAGACAGCAGGTCATGGTGCTCATTTCTGTCAGACACAATAAACTGCAGGCAGCTTGGGAGGGACCCTTCGAAGTGATAAGGAAGGTCAGTGATGTTAACTACATGGTAAACCTGCTAAGCAAGAGTTGTACCATATTAACATGATGAAGCCTTGCTATGATAGGGAGGCCATTGTGCTAAGTATTTGTAGTGGGTGGCAGAAGGATTCTGAGGAGATCTGTGGCTATATTGAGCCAGCCAGAAAAATTCCAAGTTAAGAAGGTGGAGCCTAAAGTTGCAGGCTTATGACATTACAGGGCAGCACCATAGTGAGGTCAACAATACCAATGCAGCTGGAATCTCAAGACAGGGTATGGGTTTATGTATTCCCAGACAGGCTCATTCCTCTCAAGCAACATTTCTCAAGGGTCACTTGAAAAACTCTCTTGAGTCTTCAAAGTGGGGACAGATGTGATGATGTCAGGTATTGCCAGCTATGCCAGGTGGATGTGTAACATATGCCAGCATAGCTAGCTGGAGTTTTGTAAAGAATTATATGTCATTTGTATATCAAACTGATTAGTACAGGTGCTTTTGTTAAAAATGTATTTGTAAAGCTGCTTGTGTTAAAACAATGTACCAACAGTGGGATCTGCTGGACAAAAAATAAATAGACTTGCATGTCAGATTGTATTGTAACTGTTGAAATGAATATATATATATTAACAGAGTTTAATGGAAAAGAAGAGGTCTATCTCAATCCAGCTAACTTTGAAAAATAGTCTGAAATTAAATTACCTGCTTGAGGCCATAAAGATTGTATCTCATAGTTCTGACTGCAGCCAGAGATGAAATGTCTGTGAAAACCAGGACTAGGAATCCTACTGTATTGTCCTTGGGGTGAACTACTATCTACCTTGGAAGGGTGGAAGTTTTTGAAATGGTTTTATAGCTTCCAGATGCTAAAGCACATCCTATCAAAACTCTATGTTTGTGTATTATAACACATATGTGCTAGATTATGGTTCAGTTTCTAGTTAAAGAAGTAGTGTGGGAACCAGAGTCAGATGACTAGGTATATGTGATGTCATTCTGTAATCCATCACTGAAACAATGTTTTAATACTAGATGTTACAGAAGTCTCGTGGCAGTCTGTTTTTGAAACCTGACAAAGAAAGACCACTCACCTACTTCATCTTGCCTTCCTTTATTAAGTAACCAGGGAATAGCAATTCTTTAGATCAGCCAGGAAAATATAGAGAGCTTATTTAAAAAGAAGTTGCACATAACTTAAATTTTTTCATTCCCTTTTCTTCAATTTTGGTGTTAAAAATCCGGTACATCCTCAAAGGAAAGGCTTGAATTTTTGGGCCCAAAATTTCCCCTTGGGATAGAGGGCGGAGTTATAAAAATGGGTGGATAAAATACATGGCATTTAAACACTTTTAAAAAGGCTATTGGTTTTCCGGAAACCAGTTTCTCGTTTTAAAAACCCAAAAAGGGCCATGAAGTAAAATAAAAGGGAGTTTTTAACAACTCAAAATCAAAATTACAAACTTCTTTGGGAAGGTTTTTTTTGGGTATTCACAGAAAGGAAAGGTCAACAAAACATTTTGGGGCCATAATTTTCAACGAAAAGGCAAAAAGTGCCATTTAAACTTTTTTTTAAAAAATAAATAGAGCTTTCCAACTTGCACAAATTTTTATAAGGGGGAAAAAAGGGAAAAAAAAAAAGGAAAGACAAACTTTGGAGAAAGGGGGGTTATTTGAAAATCGCAGCGAAAGCAAATGGGGTCAATAAAATTAACCAAACCTTGGGGGGAGGTTGTTTTTCCATCAAAAATTTTTGGGGAACTTTAAAAAGGAAAAAAATGCTTTTTAAAGCCCCTTTTTTTTCCGGGGGAAAGTTCCCCAGAGTGTAGAAATCCCTTTGAGAAATTAATTTTGGGGGAAAAGGGGAAAAACCCCAAACCCAATAAAATTGGTAAGGTTAACCCAAATTTGGCCGAAAATTTTTTTTAAAATTGGGAAGCATAAAGGCCATAAAGGGGCTAAATGGCAAGGTTTTGAAAGCCCCTGAATTTTTTCCCCCCTTTTTTTGCCCCTAAAAAAAGTTGGTTTCCATTTAAAAATTTGAAAGGTTTAAAAGAGGAACTTTAGGGAGAAAAATAAAAAGGGGGAAAAAAACCGTGGGGTTGGAATTCCCCAAAGGAAGGGGTTTGAAAGAAAGGGGCCTTTAGAAAGGCTTTGGGTTTTGTTTCTTTTTAATTTAAACCCCAAGGGAATTGGTGGGGCGTGGGAAACAAAACCTGTTGGGGTCCCCCCTTTTTTTCAGGCAAAAATCTTATAAAACATTGGGGCTGGTAAAAAGGTGCCCCATTAGAATTTTTTCCCATTTTGGGGAAACCCTCATAGGAAAATTTTGATTGCTGAATTTTTTTGGGTTTTGAACCGGGTTGGTAGAGATTCCTTTGGGGAAAAGGGGGGGGTTCCCCGAATAAAAAGGGTTTTTTAAAAGCCCCGAAAGGGTTAATTATGAAGCAAAAGGGGCCCCTTATAGGGCCGAAAAGAGGGCCTTTGTTGGCACCGGGTTTCTTCCCCGAAAAAATTTTGGGTTTCCCTTGGGGGTGTGTGGGGAAGAAACAAAAGGATGATTGGTCCCGGGCCCCCTGGGAAAAACCGGGGAAAGTTTTGCTTTAAAAAGATTTTGGGTTTGGAAAATGGTCCCAAAAACCCCAAAAAATTCGGCCCTTTTCTTTTTAACCCCCTATGCCAACAAATTTTTACTTTTGAATGGAAAAATTTTTTCTTAAAAACCTGTGGATTAAAAAACCTTTCTTTGGGTCTAAAATTTTTCCCCTTTTTTTAATTACAAACAACCCTTTTGTTTCATAATTAAAAAAAATCCCCCCAAAATTATTTTAAATAAATTTTTTATAAATAATTTAATTTTTCCCCCAAAAAGGCCATTCTTTTTTTTTTTAAAATAACCCCCAAAAAGGTTTATTTGGCCTTTGGGGAAAAAGAAAAAAAATCCATCGTTTTTAAAGGGGGGAAACCCCCTGAAAACTTTTTCAGGTTTTAATCATTAATAAAAAAATTTATTTGGTTTAAAAATTATAAAAAACCATTAAATCAAAAATTTTACCCATTTTTTAAAAATTAAAAACATTTTAAAAAATTTTAAAACTTTAATAAATTTAAATTGTTTTCTAAAAAATTAAAAAAACCTCTAAATTAAATTTTTTTTTAAAATTTTAAAATTTTTTATTTTCCCCAAAAAAGGATTTAATTTTTAAAAAATTATTATTTTTAAGCTTTTACCAAATTAAAAACCCCTTTTTTATTACCTTTAAATAACAATTTAGGATGGAAAACCCCCAAAAACCTTTTTTCCTTCGTTTCCAAAAATGATTCATTTTAAAAAAAACCCTTTTTTAGCCAAAAAATAAATTTATTTTTTTTTTATCCCAAAAAGGAAAAAAATGCTTTAAAATAATTTAAAATCTTTTAAATTTTTTTTTAAAAATTTTTTTCCTAATTTTGGTTTTTTTTAGAAAAACATTTAAAATAAAATGAAATTTTATTACCAATAACAAATTAAAAAATATTTAAAGGGAAAATTTAAATTAATTACATTTCCAAAAAAAGTGAAAAATTCAACAAAACACTTATGCCTATTTTTTAAAAAAAATAAACACAAAAACCCGGCCCAATTTTTAAAAAATTAATAATTCAACCATTAAAAGAAAATTTAAAACTTTTTTAATAACAAATCTTTTTATTTTTTTATAATAATTTTTTATAAATATTTTTTATTTTTTATCACCAAAAAAAATTAGGAAACAATTTTAATTAATTAAATTTAAAAATTTTTTTTGTTTTTTAAAAAAACCCTTTTTGCATTTTTAAATAGAAAAATAAATTTAAAACATTTCTTTAAAAAAGTTTTTACTAAAATTTTTTTTCCAAAAAATTTTGGCTTTTTAAATAATATTTTTAATTTTGAATTTCAAATTATTTAATTTTTCCAATTTTTTTTAAAAAATCTTTAAAAAAATTAATTTTAAAAATTTTATATTTTTAAAAATTTTAAAACCAAAATAAATTTAATTGATAAATTTTAAAATCTTTTAAAAAATTTAAAAAAACCCCCGTTTTTTAAATTAAAATCCCAAAAAAAATTAAAATTTTTCCTTAAAGGAACTTTAAATTTAATTAAAATAAAATATGTTCATCAAGGGGTAATTTCCCAAATCCCCAGGAGGGGGTTCTTAAAAATAAAAATATTTTAATAGTTTTTTTAAAAAAATTTTTTTCCCCAAACTATCAATTTTTTAAAATTACTTCCCCCCCCCAAGTTAAAATTCCCATTTGGGTTTTTAAATTTTTTAATAAAACCGGGGGAAAAACCCTTCCTTTTCCCAAAAGCATATTCATCTTTATGAGGAACATTGTCTTTAAAAAAGGTTTTAACTTTTTTAAATTCCTTAAGCTTACAAAATTTACACAATAAAATATACCTTTATTTTTTAATAAACTTAAATTTTATTTGTTAAATTTTTACATTTTAATAAAAAAGGTTGTTTTTCAAAATTTTTTTTAAAATTAAAAATTCCACTTTAAACAAAACCCCTTTTAAAACCCTTTTTTGTAAAATTTAAAAAATTTTAAATTTCCCAAAAATAGAAAATTTTGGCTTTCTTTTAAAAAGTTTTTTTTTTTCCCCCGGGGAAATTTTTAAAAAATTCCTTTTTAATGGTTTTTTTCCAAAAATTTTAATTTTGGGTCCAAAAAAGGGGGAAAATTTGAAAATTTGAAAATTTTTTTAAATGTTATGTTTTGGTAAACCCAAATTTTAAATTCAAAACAAACTTAAAGGGCCTAAATTCCTCACCAATTTGCTTTTTTCACAAACATAAAACAAAAACCCTTTTTCTTTTTAAATTCCTCTTTTTAACAATTTTAAATTTAAGTTTTCCAATTTTTTAAACTTTCATATTTTAACAAATCAAAATTTAAAAGTGAAACTGGGAAATTTTTGGTTAAAAACTGCCCCTTTTTGGGGGAAGGGTTTAAAATTTTAAAAAAATAAAAAGTTTAGAATTTGGGCTTTTAAATTTCCCTTTTTTCTTTTTGGAAAGTGACCTTTTAAAAAAATAAATTTTTACCCCAAAATGGTTTTTAAAATTTTTTAAAAAAAAAATATATTTTAAAAATTCTTTAAAAATTTTCCTATCATCCCCTTCCTTTTTTGGTTTGGGGAAAATTTTTTTCGGTTCATTTTTACAAAATTTGGGTTCCCCATTTTTGCCCCTTACAAATTGAAAATTTTTCCCACATTGGAGGCCCATTAAAACCACCCCTAAATTTTTTGTAAAGAATTTTTTAAAAGTAAAATTGTTTGGGAAAGTTTTTCCAAAAAAATTTCTAATTAAATTAAGGGGGGGATTATCCTTTTTAGTAAAAATTACTTTCAAAATCTAAACCCAATTAAAGGGAAGGTATAAATTTTTCCTTCATCTATTAAAAAAACAGGTTTTAAATAAAACAAGGGCCAAAACTTTGTTTTAAAAAACCCAGAAACCTAATTTGGTAAATTTTTAAGAAATTTTGAAAAAAATTTTCCCTTAATAACCCCTTTTGGGGGGACCAGCCTAAATTTTTGGGGAAGGGTTTTTTTTATCAAATTTTTTTAGGGAAATAAGCGAGTTTCCCCACTTAAAAATAATGGTAAAATCCAAAAGTTATGTTTTTTCGAAATTTTTTCAACATTTTTTTTTAAAATTTTTTTGTACTTAAACTTTTTTTTAAAAAACCAATATTACCCTTTCGGTTTTATTTTTTCAAAAGGGGGAGAAACCAATTTCTCCTTTGGGGGCCTCTTCTATTAATTTGCCCCTTTTTTAATAATGAAACAAATTTTCTTTTAAATTTCAAAAGTTTTTGCCCGTTTTTGAAAAATTTTTCCTATACAAAAAAATTCCCTTAAATTTAGTTAACTCAAAAGTTTATTAAATTTAAAATTTAAAACCTAATAAACTATTATCAAATTTTTTAACCCAATAAATCATATTTCCCACCCAAATTTTAAAGTCTTTTTTTAACAAGCCACCAGGAAGTTTAAAATTTTAAAAAAAACACCGGGGGGGTCTGGGTAATTAAATTTTTAAAGTTTTCATTAAAATATATTTAAATTTTGGGGGCTTTGGGATTCAAATTTTTATTTTACTGTTGGGGCCCTTTTTGGGCTTTGGGGGGTTTTTTGGTTCTGGTAGTTTGTTTTGGAATGAAAACCTGTGGTAAAATTTTAGTTATTCCCCTTACGTTTTTTATTTTGGGATTTCCTTCTTTTTTTTTCTTTGATTTGGTTTTAAATTTTGGGTATTCCCCTTTACCAAAAATTTGTTTTAAAGGGTCCTTATTTTTTACCTTAAATTTTGGTTTGTATTAAACCTTTTCTATTGAAATTAAATTTTTTAGCCCTTTTAGATTTTCCATTTTGGCTCTTTTTTTTTGGGCCAAAATTTTGGTTTTTTGTGTTAATTTCAATCTTACTTAATAAATTCAAATTTTTTCTTTACTTTGTTTCAATTTTTTACCCAAATGGATTTGTTTAAAATTTTTTAAACCTTTTGGGGGCTCCTTCCTTTTATTAAAAATTTTTTTCATGATAAAAATTTCACCTTAAAACCCTCTTTTTAAAATGGGCCCCCCCTTTTTTTTCTTTTTAAAATTTTTTTTAACTTTAACTTTTTCCAAAAAAATTTCAAAATTTTTTTTTTTGGGGGGGGGGGGGGGGGGGGGGGGGGGGGGGGGGGGGGGGGGGGGGGGGGGGGGGGGGGGGGGGGGGGGGGGGGGGGGTTTTTTTTTTTTTTTTTTTTTTTTTTTTTTTTTTTTTTTTTTTTTTTTTTTTTTTTTTTTTTTTTTTTTTTTTTTTTTTTTTTTTTTTTTTTTTTTTTTTTTTTTTTTTTTTTTTTTTTTTTTTTTTTTTTTTTTTTTTTTTTTTTTTTTTTTTTTTTTTTTTTTTTTTTTTTTTTTTTTTTTTTTTATATAAAATTTTTTCAAAAATATGTTGTATTAATGAATGTAAATTTTATCTGAAGCTTCTATCAGTTTTTCTTAGGAAGTATTTTTTTTTTTTCCTCTTTTTTTTAATTTTTTTTCTGTGCCTGTTTAGTTGAGGCTGTATAAGATTTCCAATCTATACTGGGGTAATTAAAGTGTCCCATGAGTAGGGTATTGCATTGGATGGTACATGTCTCCAGTAGGTCCAAGTATGTATTCTGAGCTCCTTTGGACATGGAGGGTGACCTATAGCTAACTAGGATATAGTGCAGGATTTTGACTATGGACATCTGCATGTGGAGGAACTCCAGTATGCCATCCTGCTTGACTAACCTAGAACTGTGCTTGTTTCTGATGTATATCAAGACATTTCCACCTTTAGCCCTTGACTTTGCAGCTGCTGGTGAAAAAATGTGAAAGGCACTAAAACCTTGCACGTCTGAGGTACTCTCAGTTGCTTTAAGACATGTTTTCATAACTACTATATTCTCAAATGTGAAGAGGGCTTTGCCGGATTGCAGTTTTTTTTTATTTTTTTTATTTAGGCTCCTGGATTGAGCAGTAATACCCTGAGGTTCAGTTATGTTGATTTGGCTATGCTGGTAGGTTTGTCAATTTGGAATTGCCTAAAAAAAGGCAGTATGGGGGTGGATAAACTTTTTGCCAGAATTACTTCATGTTCCACTGGTTTCCCCTTTAATTTGGATATCCATTGCTTTATCATGTTGTGGTGCTTTCTGTATTGGATTTTCTACACGTCTTCTCTTTACAGATTCTTCTTGTCTACTTTTCCTCTTAGTCTTCTTATTTTTTGTATTGTAAAGTTTTCCATATCCAGATTCCTTTGCCTGTATTTCTCTTCAAAAATCGTTGGTGCTGCTCTTTTTGTACTGGTTAATTTTGCTTTTTCATTTGCATAAATAGTGCACCATATTAAATCTCTTTTCCTTTCCCATGTCCATTTTTCTTCTTCAGATGTCTCCTGATCTTCTTGCTTCTTCTTATTTTGGGGACTCATTCCATCATGCTGTGATGTAGTCTGTGTTAGACCTTCTGCAATAAATCTTTCACTTCACAGGCACTCCATAACTTCAACTTCTATTTCTTTAACTTCTGCTTTACTAATCTTCTTTTCCACATTCCATCTGGATGCCTTTGCCTGTATTTCTCTTTGAATATCTTTGGGGCTGCCTTCTCTATATTAGTGAACTTGGTTTTTTCATTTGCATAAATATTGCACCATATCAAATCTCTCTCTCTCACTTTCACATGCCCATATTTCTTTTTCATGTTTTTCAAATATTTCTAGGTTTTTGAACTTCCTCAGATGCTTCTTTTTCCAAACAGATCAAAGTTTCTTGATCTATATACTGTTTTTCAAAAATATGTTGTATTAATGAATGTAAATTTTATCTGAAGCTTCTATCAGTTTTTCTTGCGGAAGTATTTTTTTTTCCTCTAATTTCTCTCTTAATCATTTTGTATATCTTGTGTCTGGAAATTCTGTGCTTTTTACATAATAGTAACAATGCATAATTTCTTTCTTATCCTCAATAGTACAGTCTATCATCTTTATGACTCTTCTTTGGCCTATCAGTTTTTTGTGATTTTTGTGGACTGCTACTTCCTTCTACAACAGGGGGCCATCCACCCCCTGGGCCTGGCCTGGCCCCTTTGTAGGAATGTTCCCATCTTTTGAGGATTCTACACTGTCATTTTTTCCAGTCCTGGCATCAGTGTGCCTACCAAGATTGGCCACTTTTTTATCTTGGGTCTTGTGCACCCAGCTATGATTTTTAGTTTATGACTTACTTCTATCCATGATATACGCTATATAAATACAGTCCGCTTAGTGAGATTTTTTGAAAACAGGGTCCACCTTGCAAAGCTACTCACCAGGACTTGAGGATGAATTCAGTTTCAGCAGTACTATTCTCCCTTGCTTGCTGTCTTTTCATCTCTCCATTAGGACCCCATATCTGCCTTAACTGCATGGAACATGTTCTGGTATGGTTTGTAAAGTTGCACAACTGACCAAAACAGCCCTCTGGGTATATAGCAACTAGCATCAGTTATACAAGCCACTGAAGTCTGGGTTTGTAGCCTTGTGGACAAGTTTGGCATTCCACCATGCCATGATACTACCCGATCTCCATCCTAGTGTTTTCCCTCTCTTATGGTTCATTTTCAGTTCCTTGCTCATTATCCAACCCATCTCATTGCTGCTTGTCCACCATCTTTTTGTCTGTGTCCATCCTTTGCCCTCCAAATCTTTTGACTGAGCCTATGCTTTTATGTCTGCAGTTCTGCTCCTGATACCTGCCCTTTTCCCTCTATCCATAGCCATTCCTTACTACCTTTTAGTGTACATTACACTTTAGGAGAATCAGTAAACCCAACCTTTTTTATTACATTTAAATGAACTAATGCATTAAGAATATGATTTCAGTGATAAATCAGAATACATGTACCCTACTGTAGCTTTGCTCCTTCCATTGAGAAGCCTAGTGTGGCTTTTCCCATCAGCACTACACATCTTTTAAATAGCTAAAATTTAAGGTGGCTAATTCTAACAGTAGTTTCTGCTGTGAAACTGTGTCGAAGGCCTTCAAGAGATCTAGAAAGGTGGGGAGACAAATTTGTTATGATTTCTGTGTTGATTTGTTGTGCTGGTAAAACTGAGGAGGGCGGTTTTGATGCTATGGTGGGGGTGAAAACCATGCTGTGTGTTTGATAGGAGATAGCTGGACAGAAGGTGGTTTAAGAGCTTGGAGTGAATATATTTTTTTTGTATTTTGAAGGGGGGTGAAAGAATGGCAATGGGTCTGAAGTTAGTAGGTTCAGAAGAGTTGCCACCTTTATGCAAAGGAGTGATGTAGGAGATTTACAGATCAGAGGAATGTAATTTTCATTAGAAGAGTGGTTGATGAGGATAGAAATTGGTTAGGCAATGACTTTGGAGATGGATTTGAGGAATTCTGATGGGAGGTTGTTTGCAGCTAGGCTGGTGGACTTGAGTTTACTAAGTAGTATTATGGTTTTGGTTGGTACAGGGATAAAGAAGAAATTGTTTATTCCTTCGCTGATAGCTGTTGGGATTATAGTAATGGTATTTGGTCATAGTTAATGCGTGAGTGTATTGTGTTTGTGAAAAAGGATTTGAATTGTGTTGCATTGTTGTCATTTGAGGGAGGTGTGTTAGGTCTTGGAGTGGAAGTACAACCAAGTTGCAGGAGTTTATGTATGGTGGCCCAGAACTTTTTGGGGTTGTTGTGTTTTTCTTTTTTTTTTTTTTTTTTTTTTGCTGTGCAGTGGTGTAGTAGTTTTTTATCAGCTTTTATCTGGGATTCAGCTTTGTTCCTAAACTACAATGGAGATGAAAGCGAACAGCCAAAACTAAAACCAAGACAAATGGTTCACTTGGAGAAACCAAATAATATTATTTAATAATAAAAAAAATCTGTGTATATGTGTGTATATTATCTATCTATATACACACACACACACACACACACACACCAGGGTTGCCACCTTTTAACAAGGGCAAAGTGGGACATGGGGGTGTGGTCAACATGATAGGGGTGTGGCCAACATGACACTGGCCACACACCCCACCACGACATCACCAGAGTTGTTAAAGGAGATGCAGTATTAGTTATGGATGCAACATTGTGACATTACAGCATACTGAAAACTCAAACCATTTAAATGAAGTGAACTATTACTGCACACACACTAATCGGTTGTAACAATAAACTTTAAAGGAATTAAAAACACACTACTCATTAAACAGACACTTGTTTATTTAAAAAGTAAAATTCATAAACCATCCATTGCTATTCAGAAAGAAAACTTAAATAATCTACATACCACATACAAGCCAAGTATAAAATTAAGACTGTCAATTAAAGCTAAAGCAAAGAACACAACTACATACCCTAGTACAAATTAATGCTAAACAAAGAAAAACACAAAATTACGTACAATAAATCACTTTTTTAAAAGTGTATTTTGAATTTGATTTTATGGCTTGAAGAAGGGCCCGATTTGAAATAATATTCGAGTAAAAGTCACAACATTTCATCCGGTAATTTACACTCATCATGAGTTCAGCTTTTAACAAGTCCACACTACATCGGTTTCGCACATCTGTCCATTTACCTTTCACCAGTGAAGAAACTCTTTCTGCAAATGCGTTTGAGGGTGGTATAGATAAAACCCTAGCAATTACCGGATAGAGTGTAGTCAGTTCAGGCCCTTCTTTGAAAAGCTTCAGCCACTTCTCTCCTGGGGTCAAGCTTGTGTTACATAACTGTTCGAGAGAGGGCCTAATTGCCAAGTAGTCCCTAAAAAGATAATCTTCATCTACATCCTGCAGACTCAGGGCAGTGGTCACATTCAGCAAATCACTGAAGGCAAAGGGCTCATTTAAAAATAATTTAGATAGTGTAAACAAGTAGTTGCTTTCAGTATAATCAAACCACTGCTCCAGGTATTTCACTGCTGTCTCCAAGAAAACAATAAAGTCTCTTTTCAGTTTGTTAGCAGAAGTGCTGTCTAATGTGCTCATAAGTGCCCTAAGTTTCCCTCCAAAGAAAGCACCTTCAGCTCTTGCCTGCAGTTTTTGCTTGAGAGAGACCATTACACAATAAGTTTCCATGGCAGTAAGTGCTGATTTTTCTAATGTACTTATGTGTTCATTAAAATCGACAAGAACAGCACAGAGAAAGTGCAGATAGTACTGGGGCAGTGTAGGCAATTCATTCTCACCATGCTCGTTACCTGAAAAGTACGACCATATCTGCCGGGGGGTCTCCTCTTCTCCCTGAGAGAGGAAATAGGACTGGAGCACTGGGAGATTTTTCACTACTCTTTCAATGGCTGGGAGTAGTGACAGCCACCTTGTTGGCACATGTCTTAACAGACTCTCAAATTCCATGCCACAAAACTCAAAGAAGTCTTTCAAGTCTCTGGTCCTTGTGGCAGAACCAGAAAAGTGGCTGAAAAGTCTCATTACAAATGCTTCCACATCGTATGGTAGTTTTGCTGCAGCTTTTTTGGCTGCATTGTGAATAATATGGGCAAGACAGTTAGCTTTCTGGAGTGATGGGCACTTTTCTTTTAATCTGGTATACACACCAGATTTCTTCCCATAGTTCACACTGGCATTATCAGCCCCATAAGCTGAAATATGGTTCCAGGGCAAGGAATGCCTTTCCATAATGTTGGAAATTTGCTGTGAAATAGCCTGTGCAGATTCGTCAGGGTCTTCATAGAAGTCCAAAAGGCCATTCACCACCCCTTCTTCTTTAGAAAAATACCTCACAACAAGGGGAAATAATTTTATGTTCCCCTTGTTGGAGGCATTCCAATGAGTGTGGCCCCAAAACATTTTCAACTATGGCTTCAGCCTTGGTTCTGCCACAAGATAGTTTCTTTGCAGTGTCTGAGTCACTGTACAACTGGCTGGCCAACTTTACTGCACAGTCCAAGCTGTTATATGAAATATTGTGCTTAACAGCATGGAAAACCTCAGAGGCTTCTGCTGCAATGATTCTAAGTTCTGGTCCCTCAAGGTTTGCATTCCTTGCCCACTTTGTCATCAGGTGAGTGGATTTAGCTTGAAGAATGGCAGTCTTATGTTGTTCAGTTGCCTCATGTCGTGCGACATCATTTCTTCCACCGTGGGTCACTAGAAATTCTCTCTTGCAGTACCTGCAGAATGCTTTCACATCAGTGCATCTCTCGATCCAGTCAAATTCTGTTTTCCAAACGTCCTGCCACTTGCACATTCTCTTTCTGCTGGTTGACTGTGATGAAGCTGCTGCTCTCTTCATGCTTGAATCTGTACTTACCTGATATGCAACATATTGACCAACACTGTTAGTAGGGTTCAGTAACATATTGCTGCACAGCACAAATGAACTGGCTTAATTGGCACAAAAAAACTGGCTCGAAAAACATTGGCATGCGAAAGAACTGGCTCGAAAAACATTGGCATGCGAAAGAACTGGCTCGAAAAACATTGGCATGCGAAAGAACTGGCTCGAAAAACATTGGCATGCGAAAGAACTGGCTCGAAAAACATTGGCACACGAACTGTCTTGAAAAACATTGGCACATGAAAGAGCTGGCTTGAAAAACATTGGCATGTGAAAGAACTGGCTCGAAAAACATTGGCATGTGAAAGAACTGGCTCAAAAAACATTGGCATGTGAAAGAACTGGCTCGAAAAACATTGGCATGCGAAAGAACTGGCTCGAAAAACATTGGCATGCGAAAGAACTGGCTCGAAAAACATTGGCATGCGAAAGAACTGGCTCGAAAAACATTGGCATGCGAAAGAACTGGCTCAAAAAACATTGGCATGCGAAAGAACTGGCTCGAAAAACATTGGCACACGAACTGTCTTGAAAAACATTGGCACATGAAAGAGCTGGCTTGAAAATCATTGGCATGTGAAAGAACTGGCTCGAAAAACATTGGCATGTGAAAGAACTGGCTCAAAAAACATTGGCATGCGAAAGAACTAGCTCGAAAAACATTGGCATGCGAAAGAACTGGCTCGAAAAACATTGGCATGCGAAAGAACTGGCTCGAAAAACATTGGCATGCGAAAGAACTTGCTCAAAAAACATTGGCACACGAACTGTCTTGAAAAACATTGGCATGCGAAAGAACTGGCTCGAAAAACATTGGCACACAAACTGTCTTGAAAAACATTGGCACATGAAAGAGCTGGCTCGAAAAACATTGGCATGTGAAAGAACTGGCTCGAAAAACATTGGCATGCGAAATAGAGGAATGGAGCAAAAAAGAGTTTACAAACAGTTTAAGGTCAAATAGTAAATGAGGTAATGTAGGGGGCATTTTGGCCATTGAAGACTAACATTAACACAGCTTGTAGAAAATGAAATGCATTATTTTTACCACTGAACATGCCCACCACACCCCACAAGACAAAAAAGTTAACCATATTCACTGAACCAAAAACAGTAAAATGAATGACAATGCACAGTGGATACCATAGACCTAATTTAGCTTTTGACCACAGCAGTTAAGAAATGTATGGCACTAATTTACACAGCGCAATGATCTATTAATAAACATGCCCAACAGCAGCACTGGTCATAATCTGATTATAATGAAAACAGTAAATAAGTATGTTGAAGACATCACTAAAACACAAAATAAAAACTTTGCTACTTAGACGCAAACTACCCTGTAACATGGTTTAGCACAATCTGAAATACATTGCATTAACTTCAGAGCATCCATCCACAAAAAAATAAAAATAAATGGGAAAAAAGTCCAAACATTTTAACTTTTAAAAATACTTCTTGCAAGAGAAGTAACAAACTACAATGTACAGCAGACTCCATGGGCTCCTTTTACCTCAAAACATAGCAATTAATCCAGCACAGCAATGCAATAAACAGGCCCAAGTAAAAGTAACACACCCATATTCACATTACAAGCAAAACAGTACATTTTAACCTTATTAAAAATACATAATAAATTAAATGCACACATTTACAAGTATAAATGAAAACAATCTTGAAACAGCTTTGGCAAATTGGCAACGTGTACCTACTAGAATAATAAATGAATTACATTAACTGTTAACATTCCCCGTGAAAAGGTAGACTTGTACCACAGACATGGACTTGCAGGAACAGGAAAAGTTACCTAAACAGTATATCGTAACTTCCTGAAAACAGCATTATAGTGCATATTTCCATACAAAAAATACAAACTATGCTCAAACAATTCCTATATGCATACAGACAATACCCAGAAAAAGCTACGACAATAGAAATGCATCACACTAAGTTTATATTTCACTGCCCCCCAACAGAAACAAACAACTTCTATACACAGTTCAGCCTTTTAAAAGTAATGCTTCCAAATCATACCCCCAAGCATAATAACAATTACATATACATTCAGGTTTTATCTCTTTAAAACTACTACACAAAAATATTAAACTAACTACTACAGATTTAAATATTGCGTACTGCACCCACCATCTGCCTTTAAACATTAAAAAAATTAAACCACAATATATTCCCATTTTAAACTAGTACAAAAGTCTCAAAATAACCACTGCACAGATTTAAATACTACATACTACATCCCCATCTACCCCTAAACATTAAAAACTTAAATAAAGCACACTATTCCCATTTTAAATAACTAAAGCCACAAAATGCAATTATCTACTTACCACTCAGTTATTGCTGGGCTGGCTGGCTCCCTTGCTGGCTGGGATGGCTGGCTCCCTTGCTGGCTGGGCTGGCTCCCTTGCTGGCTGGCTGGGCTGGCTCCCTTGCTGGCTCCCTTGCTGGCTGGGCTGACTCCCTTGCTGGCTGGCTGGGCTGACTCCCTTGCTGGCTGGGCTGACTCCCTTGCTGGCTGGCTGGGCTGACTCCCTTGCTGGCTGGCTGGGCTGACTCCCTTGCTGGCTGGCTGGCTGGGCTGACTCCCTTGCTGGCTGGCTGGCTGGCTGGGCTGGCTCCCTTGCTGGCTGGCTGGCTGGGCTGGCTCCCTTGCTGGCTTGGCTTCAATGCTGGCTTCAATGCTGGCTTCAAGTTTAATGCTGGCGAAAAATTCAGATCTTTTGTCCGGGCTGCTATAGAGCTTAGTGCTCTACAGCTGCGACCTTTATGGGGCTCTTCACAAGAAGTTCCTGCCCCCTACAAATAGCTGCAGCCAATTACTGTGCTGCATTACCACCCGGACCTAGCAGAGAATCCCTCTAACAGCAGGTCCGGGTGGTGACGTAGCCGCATTGCCGTGGAAAAACCGGAAGTATTTTCGGCTTTTCCGCTGCAATTTTAAAATGCAAGCGCAAAGGGGAAAAAACGGGACTTTTAAAGTCCCACGCTTGGTGAGCGCGGGAAGCGGGATGAGAGCACTCAAACCGTGAGTGTCCCGCTGACAACGGGACGGGTGGCAACCATAACACACACAGAGCTACTGAGCGAGCTCAGTTCTTTAATGTAGAACTGTGTTCCACATTAAAGACTTTTTTTTTTTTTTCTTGGTCTTCACATGACGTGAAGACTTTTTTTTTTTTTTTTGGTCTTCACTTGCCGTGAGAGACCTTCTTTTTTTTTTTTTGTCCCTACCTGGGGGGCTAGAAATCTGACAACCCTGGTGCCAGCAGAGGTGAAAATGATCATATCCAACTTGATGAGGTGCTAAGTGCATTAGTTTCTGGCTTGCTATTGACTTTCATTTCATTGAATGAGACATTTAAATGCTGAGCAGTTAAAAATGTCTTATGCATTTCAATGAATGTATTTATCTGAATGTGTTAACCAGTGTAATCTAATCATGCATTCATTACAAAGTAGTAAAGTCAGATATCGTCTATGTGCATCATGTGGAAAGGCAAGGCTTGGCTTAATTTTTGGGGGGGTGGGTATGCTGTGGTATGAAATATTTGTGTCGCTCTCTACAGAATTCTGCTTAGTTGTGGAATTCACAGTCATAAGGGAAGGTTGGACAACAGGTTAATGCAGCATTTCTTATTAAATTAGTTTTTTTTAAATAATTTTACTATTTCTGGTTGGTGACAGTGGGATTATAAATAACTGTCGCTGTTTGTTATAGGTGACTTGAATTTCGGAGTTAGTTTTGCAGATAATGGCGATATTCTGCTGGTTAAGCTGTTCTTTAAAGTCTGTGTAAGCCATCTGGAGAAGCAGTTAACTTGGGAGATGGCTGTTTCAAAGAATTAATGGAACAGTTATTTATTTTTATACAATATTTATTGTTTTTCCCTTTTTTTGGATAGTGACAATAATTTCAGAATTAGTTTTGTTCAGGGGTTGTGAAAACAGAGTTGTCACTTTACCTCCTGGTGCTGCATGTGAAAGTGATTATGACCATGTTTTATTGCTCAGATACTGGGTAGGTTTTCCTCCTGTATCAAAGGAAACAATAGTGCACTTCACACAAGAACATGGATGGCTCCAGTGAAACATTCTGGTACATACTTACAAGCCTAGTGAAGGAAGCTACAGTTAGTTGTACATTTTTATATGAGGTTATTTAAATCGTCTTTCATTATTTATGTCAAGTCTTTAATTTGGAGTATATGTTGAAGGAAGAAATAAGTATGAATGATGCATTCAGTGCATAGTTGTGCCATGTTTGGTGTATAACTAGTAGATTTGTAGGTTTATACTAGACTAATGAACACCAGAGTCTTTACAAGTCCAAAATCATGTATAACTTTTAAATAGTACCCCAATTCAAGTTAGTAGGAGAACAACTGGGTTTTGAACATGGATTTCCTGAAGACTAAGTATGAAACTGTAATGTTTTACATTACAGACTGTAAACTTCAGCGATTTACCAGAAAATCGCAACATTTTATAAGGAGAAGGGTAATAATATGAGGCAAAATCAGGGATAGTTGAGCGGTATGAAGTAGTTAATGACCAGTAATATTGCTTTCATATTTTTTCAGTCTGATGATTTTTCTTGTAGTGTGGGTGGCCAGTTATTTCCACAGATTTCATTATCTGGGTGTCATTTTTTTGTTTTCAGTTGGGCAGCTGTTGCAATCACAAGTTGTATATTATTATATTATATATTATATTATATTATATTATATTATATTATATTATATTATATTATATTATATTATGTCACAAGATGGATTGCCAACTGGCTCACTGACAGAACCCACACTGTGAAAGTAGCAGACTCCAAATCCAACTTCAGACCAGTGACAAGTGGAGTACCACAGGGTTCAGTCCTGGGTCCTCTCCTGTTTGGTATCTACTTCTCTGAAGTACAGGCCAACACAGAAGGTCTTTGGCTAATGAAGTCCGCAGATGACTGCACACTAGGAGCCATAATCAAAACTCCAAAAGATGTGGACATCCTACAAAAGGGCCTCACTGAGACAGATGCCTGGTGTCAAAGCCATGGCCTCAAGCTCAATGCCAAAAAGTGCATTATCATCCCTTTTGGTAAAAACTCAGTACCCATGAACTACCACATAGGCGGTAGTCTACTTAACACTGAAAGTGTGATAAGAGACCTTGGGACACAGGTGGGCAGTAGTCTCTCTTTTGATAATCACATTGCCACAGTAGTCAGGAAATCCTTCTATGTGGCACACCTCATCACAAAAGGTTTCTCATCCAGGAAAAAAGAGGTCATTGTTCCCCTCTACTTGTCACTCATTAGACCCATTATAGAGTACAATGCCCCTTTTGGTATGTACCTCACAAGACATCTACAACAACTGGAAAGACCACAGAAATACCTCACAAAGAGGATTACTGGCCTCAAACAGATGCCCTATGCAGACCGTCTCAAAAAACTGCAGCTTTACTCCGTTGCATATCGCCTACTCAGAGGCGATCTCTGCCTAAAACACAAAGCTATGTCAAACCCAGAGCTTTTAGACATGCTCCACTTAAAGAAATCCCAATTCCTATGAGTTACATGGTCTAGGGACCTAAACCTTGTCACCACAATAAACAGAACATGCTGGAGGGATAGATTCCTGTCCCAGAGACTTCCCATACTCTGGAACAAACTACCTATCTATGTCAAACAAAGCTCTTCATTAGCACTCTTCAAGAAAAATCTTGATGATTGGATGAGAGATAGGAAATTCACTCCGGGGATCACTTCTGTGGCCCTGCTTGACAGTGGCACAGGAAAATAATTTTCTTGGGTGGCGAAAGCCAGGGTACCTTTGCTAGGCTTATATAGGCCCTAAGGCCAATAGCCTAGTACCTACCTATGAACCTATGTTATATTATATTAGTTTGGTGTATGCAGGGGAAACATTTGTAAGGACAAGGCCAAACATGATAATTGTTTACTGACGTCTGACTACCAGGAAAGTCTAAATAGGTAGTTGTCCATTTTTATCTAGACAAAGTTAGGAAGTGAGTGAAAAGAGTGAGTCAGGAAGTGTAAGGTATGATTAGGAAGTTGTTCCTATTTAGGTATATCATTATACTGAGGTTGGGCAAAAACGGAGACACATTTTGGCTAAGTACTTGTGAATGGTTTTGAAGGACTGGGTATTGATCTGATGGATATAGATAAGGAGACCCAGGCCTTAGCAACACGGTATAAATATAGATCATGACCTGCAGATTTGATAGGGCTATAGACAGAAAGGGTTTTTCCTCATTGAATCATAGTGATTGAGTATGAACATAGTTGTGTAGAATGGTATTTAGTATTGGACAAACAGGTGAGTTGGTGTGAAGAAGCTCTGTATAGGTTAGTTGATGGGTTTAGTTCTAACCAATTTAGGCTTTCAGTGCTATACAGTACTGAGTTCTGAAAGGGGGATTTGCTGATAATGTAGCCACCTTTTTCTAGCATTCCTCACATTTTGCTTTTTATGCTGACTGGAAGTTAGTAAGAATGCGTGTTCCATAAACTAGCGAGGTGAAGTGTTAATTAATGGAGAGTGTGGCTATAGTTGTGCTGGTGAGAGAGTTTTTGGATCTCTAAAGCATTACACGTTTTTGGTGATTTTTTTAATGTTCTGTATGTGCATCAGAAATGTAAGATTATAGGTTCATAGGTAAGTTAAGTACTAGGTACCATTTTATCTAGCTAATTTCCTTTTTTGTGTTTGAAATAATCTATCCAATTTGGTTATAGATTGGCCTTACATGTCCCATGGTTGATAATTACATATTACCCCTAATGAGAATAACTGGGATCATACCGTGGGTAATTTGAATGGGGCCATGCCTAGGCTAAAGCATTTAGGAGCTGCATCTGTCCATCAGTACTGTATGTATACTTTATATATATCTATATATATATATATATATATATACATTGCATATATGCATGTGTGTGTGTGTGTGTGTGTGTGTGTGTGTGTGTGTGTGTGTGTGTGTGTGTGTGTATGTGCATGTGTATATTATATGTTAAATAGACACACATTTATATATACATTTGCAAATACACATAAACACACATGCATGTGGGTGCTTAAAAATGGTCTTCTTGTGATCCATCTGGGTATCCACCAAATAACATAAAAGTTTACACCTAACCTCTTGAGTTTGTCAACTAATGCTTGAGTGCGGTATTGTGTCAAATGCCTTGGGCAGGTCAAGGTAGGCAGTTTGAAACATTTTGCCCTCATCCATTGTTTTGGTGACCTTCTCAAAGAACTCCACTGGGATGACTAAGTAAGAGCTGCACTAGACGAAACCTACCTGCAATAGGTCTAGTGTCTGGAGGTTTCCTGTGTCATTATTGATCATTTCCATGATATTTTTTTCCATGGATTTACATATGAGACTAGTGGGATTATGGGGCTATAGTTTCCTGGGTCTGTAGATGGCCCACCTTTGGACAGAGGGATGACTATTGCTGCTCAGCATTCATTAGGCATGAAGCCTTTTTGGTGGCTACAGTTTAAATTGCAATCCAGAGGGTCTGATACATCATGTTTTATGCCTGGGCCCATCAAAGCATTGTTCTTGGCCTTACAGCGGACATTGAAGATCTGTTCCTAGTGATAGCAGGGCAGTTATATTTGATATTTTTTAGAAGGAGATTGAGAAGGAGAGAGGGTCAAAATTAGACCTGAATTTGTCTGCCAATAGTTTTTTATATCTTCTGGCTCAGTATATGTGGCTGCATTAACAATGAGCTCTGCACACATCTGTGTATTGTCTTTCAAGTTACAGATATAGCTACAGTATGTCTTGTGGTCCTCCTTGGTCTGGGAGGCCAAATTTATCTCAAATATGGCTTTGGTAAACATTATTTTTACACCAAGTAGTTTATGTTGAGAGTGCTTTTATCCTGCTGGGTGGTACATTAATTTTTACCATGATTTTCTTCCTTCTGTTATAGAGCATCCCGATGTTGTGATTCCACCACAGTGTTTTTTTTTTGTTATTTTTTTAAGTTACTTCTGTATTTATTCCTGGAGGGTGCAGCTTCCTCTATGCAGCTATTAGCATACTTTTATAACATTTCTGTGAGCAGTTGTCCAGAGGCAGCAGAGTTCCCAGGATTCGTGGGGGCTTGAAATACTGTCACATTATCAGGTAGTAGCATGTATGGGCCTGTGAGTCTTAGAATAGTGCTTGAACATTCTAGAATTAGCTGGGGTTCTGGGTTTTATTTTTACTTCAAAGGAGACCATTTTGTTGGCTGACCATTCCACAGAGGACATTACACTAAGTGATTTGCATCACTCTCCCATATTAGTGAGGACAAGATCTGGTGTGTTTGTTCCCCTGGTCAGCATAATCATAGAATCATAGGACATCATAAGTGATTACTAGGCTATTGCCCTGGAAGTCGTTTTTAACCTAGCCATTTAAACCCAATGCAATACAGTACAGGTATTAGTTGATACCCAAGATTGCATTTAGTTCATAGGTAGATACTCGGCTATTGGCCCTAGGGCCTATATAAGCCTAGCCGAAAAGGTACCCTGTTTTTTGCCACCCAAGAAAATTATTTTCCTGTGCCCCTGACGAACAGAGCCCACAGAAGTGATCCCCGGGGTGAATTTCCTATTTCTCATCCAATCATAAAGATTTTTTGCTTGATGAGTGCTAATGAGGAGCTTTGTTTGATATAGATAGGTAGTTTGTTCCAGAGTATAGGAAGTGTCTGGGACAGGAATCTATCCCTCCAGCATGATCTGCTTATTGTGGTGACAAGGTTTAGGTCCCTAGAGCATGTAGCTCAGACAGATTGGGATTTCTGTAAGTGGAGCATGTCCAACAGCTCTGGATTTGACATAGTTTTGTATGTCAGGCAGAGATCACGTCTGAGTAGGCGATATGCGACGGAGTAAAGCTGGAGTTGTTTTGAGACGGTCTGTGTAGGGCATCTGTTTGAGGCCAGTAATCCTCTTTGTGAGGTATTTCTGTGGCCTTTCCAGTTGTTGATGTCTTGTGAGTTACATACTAAAAGGGGTGTTGTACTCTACAATGGGTCTAATGAGTGATGAGTAGAGGGGAAAAATGACCTCTTTTTTTTCCTTGATGTGGAACCTTTTGCGATGAGGTGTGCCACGTAGAGGATTTCCTGACTACTATGGTGATGTGATTATCAAAGGAGAGACTACTGTCCACCTGTTTCCCATGGTCTCTTACACTTTCAGTGTTAAGTAGACTACCACCTATGTGGTAGTTCATGGTTACAGAGTTTTTACCAAAAGAGATGAAAATGCACTTTTTGGCATTGTGCTTGAGGCCATGACTTTGACACCAGGCATCTGTCTCAGTGAGGCCCTTTAGTAGGATGTCCACATTGTTTGGAGTTTTGATTATGGCTCCTAGTTTGCAGTCATCTGCGAACTTTCTTAGCCAACGTCCTTCTGTGTTAGCCTGTAATTCAGAGAAGTAGATAAACAGCAGAGGTCCTAGGACTGAACCCTGTGGTACTCCACTTGTCACTGGTCTGAAGTTGGATTTAGAGTCTACTACTTTCACAGTGTGGGTTCTGTCAGTGAGCCATTTGGCAACCCATCTTGTGACATAGGGATTTATACCTAGTTTAGTGAGTTTATCTATAATTCCAGAGTGGGGGATGGTGTTGAAAGCCTTGGTGAGATCTAGATAGGCTGGGTGAACCACCTTACCCTCATCTACGGCTTTGGTGACTGCTTCAAAGAAGTCTATCAGGTTTATGAGACATGATCTGCCTTTTACAAACCCGAACTGGGTAGGGTCCAGAGTTTGGAGACTACCAATGTCATTGTTTATAAGTAACATGATGATACGTTCCATAGCCTTGCAGACCAGGCTAAAGGGGCAGTAGTTCCCGGTGTCCATGGTGGCGCCCCCTTTGTGGAGTTGGATAACCGTTGCTGTGTGTCATTCAGTGGGCACAAAGCCTAGGGTGAGGCTATGATTGAACATGGTATTTAGGTGTGGTGCCAGTTCATTCTGTAGTTCATGTAGAACACAGCCTGGGATGTTGTCAAGTCCCATGGATGCTGTGTTCTTGGCTTTGGAGAGTGTGGTTTTTACCTGTGCAGCAATGATTACAGGAACTTTGCATTCTTCCGGTATAGAGATGGGCTCTTTAAGGGTGAGAGTGGGGTAAAGTTAGCACTGAACCTATCTGCCAGGATGTTGGCAATATCAGCTGGGTCTGTATATTTAGTGCCATTGTGCTATAACTTAGAGCAGATCTGAGTGTTGCCATTGAGATTCTTGACATAGCTATAGAATGCTTTGTGGTTGTCTTTAGAATCAGTGGAGATTTTGTTTTCGTAACTAGCTTTGGAGGATTTTATCAGGGGTCGCAGCTTCTTACTGAGGCTGGCCAGGGATCTCCTCCACTCATGGGATTTTACTCTCTTTTGCAACAGTTTCTTCCTTCTGTTGTTCAGTTTGTTTATGGCAGGGGATCACCAGATTGTCTTCCTTTTTTTGGAGGATAGCATCTTGGTTCGGTTTGGGATAGCACGATTCATGCACTCGTGTAAGTGCTTATAATGTGCAATTGTGTAGGATTTAGTAGTCGTAACTGTATTGTCCATCTGCATGGGTGTCATGAAGTTCACCACTTCTGTCTTAAGAAGCATGAAGTTGGCTTTGGAGAAATCTTTTACCATAGTTTCCTTAATGGGGAGTGGAGGCAGGATTTGGATAGCTAGGGTAATTAGCTTATGGTTGGATTGGACCAATGAGGTGTTAACTTCAGGTGTGGAATACCAGTCACTCATGTTGGTAATGATTAGATCTAGGATATTGTTGCCCCTGGTGGGGGTGTGGATAAGCTGATCCAGAGCATTGGAGTTTATGAATTCCAGAAAGCGTTGAACGAAGGAGTTGGTACATGAATAGTTTTCCCAGTTAATGGTGGGGTAGTTGAAATTGCCCATTATTAGGGTGTTTGGTTGAACCCTGATATTTTCCAGTACATCAAGAAAAGAGGAGTGGGAATCCTGGGGCATGGTGGGGGATCTGTAGCAAGCTACAATTTGGATTGCAGTTTTGCCCAGAGTTAGTTGCACTTGGATTACATCGGCTGCATTATGCTGAGCAACTAGCCTGGAGGTGTGGGTATCCTTAATGAATATGGACACACCTCCACCTTTGGTGTTACGGTCCAGGTTATGTGGCCGAAAAGTGTGGTATGAGCTAAAGCCTGGTAGTGCAGGGGTGCTCTCTAGAGCCTTGAACCAGGTCTCAGTCACTGCACAGATATCAATGTCCTCCATTTTAAGGAGTGCCTCGAGTGAGTACATTTTGAGATATAGACTTCTAACATTGAGTAGCATCACCCTCAGTTTTTGCTTGCCTGTTCCTGTTATGGTGGTGAATTTGTCATTTGAACCTTGCCTAATAAAGACACTATAGGGGCAGAAAGAACCTTAGCCAATATCCAGAATCCCAGGGGTGACAGGTGCAGGCCATCTTTGGCAAAGCATCGTGGTCTGTCAACCATGTCATCCCAGGCAGACAGATTTATTTATTTATTTGCAGTTGGTTTACCAGGATAGTCCATTGGGCCAAAAAGAACCCTTTTTCAATGGAGTCCTGGGGAGAAAATCTCCAGACAATGTAGATTACAGTAGGTATTAGGCATATTTAAACATTGTTAAAGTCACAGTAGGCAAAAATCAAATGCTAAGCAAAACAGTTACAATAAATTTAAGTTTTAAAAGTAAAAAAGAAAACTGATGACAGATTATCTGAAATTATACATAAATTCTAAATTCTACTAGAGTTATTTAATAAAGAGAGTTCAACATATGAGAATGCAGAGTATTCTTATGTATTCATTAGTGATGAACAGTGAAATGAAAAATTATGGATAATGAGAGAGAGAAGTCAAGAACGTCAGCGGGAGTCCAGGAGATGGGTATTTAAGTAGGGTGGGAGCAAGAGCATTCCCACTGGGAAAGTAGAAGTGAATGAAGAGATTTTTTGAACATAAAATGGTTAGAGGTAGTATGGATAGATGAAGGTAGAGAGTTCCAGAGACGAGCTAACCCATGTGAGAGAAGGTATTTGCCAGGTGGACGGGTTGGTTTGCACACTTCAAGCAGATTTTGGTTGCTGAACCTTAATATTCTATCAGGTTTGTGCATTTTAAGCACAGAAGAGAGCGAGGGACAGAGGGAGGGGTTGAAAATAAGTTTGTGAGCAAGGGATAGTTGTGTATAGGAGAGCTGATGGGGTAGTTCTAGCCATTTTAGTTGTTGGAGAGAGGAGCAATAGTGGGAGTAAGTCTTTTGGTTGGTAGCAAACTTGGCTATTTTATTGTAGCATGAGGTGAGTTGTTTTTTCAGGGAGATTTGTAGATTAGTTAGTAGTGGAGCTCCATATAGAAGGGAGGGAATAAGAAAGGAAGTAGAGAGAGTGATTTTAGTGGTGGTTGTTAGGTAGTTTTTTGTCTATAGAGCATCCCTAGCTTTTGATGTGTTTTTTTAATATTGAGTTGCAAATGAGAGTTGAATTTTAGTTGGTTGTCAATTTGGACTCCAAGTAATTTGGTCTCTGTCACTAGTTCCAGGGGAGTGTAATTTTCACTAGTAATTGAGAATGAGTTTGTATTGAGAGAGTTGTGTTTAGAAGGGGTGAATATCATTAATTTAGTTTTAGGGGGGTTGAGTGCTAAATGATTTGTTTTCATCCATAGTTCAGTGGTAGAGAAAGCATCTTGAGTTAGTTTTATGAGAGTGGGGATGGTGGAGGCCTTGCAGATAATGGTTGAATCATCTGCATATTGGATGATATTGGAGAGAGGGATGGCTTTGTGGAAATCATTTCTAAATATGTTAAAAAGGAGGGGACCTAGTATGGAACCTTGGGGGACGCCTGTTGGGGTGTTAAGGAATGAAGAGGTTGCCTTTTTCCATTTCACTGCTTGATGTCTATTAGATAGGTAGCTAGAGAACCAGTTCAAAGTAGAGGGGGAGAGGATGAGTTTGGAGAGTTTGGTTAGAAGCAGTCTATGTGATATAGTATCAAAGGCTTTAGAGAGGTCAAGTAGAAGGGTAGAGACAATTTGTCCAGAGTCTAGGGCACTATTTACAGTTTCTAGAAAGGAGAGGAGGGCTGTCATAGTGCTGTGATTTGGTCTAAATCCGTGCTGTGTGGGAGAAAGTAGGTTGTTATCTAGGAGATGTGGTAGGAGTTGAAGGTGGATGCACTTTTCCAAGAGTTTAGAGATGGGAGATAGGATAGCAATGGGGCGGAAGTTGGAAACAAGGTTGTTACTGCCGCCTTTATGCAAAGGTATGATGAAGGCCTTTTTCCAGATTTGGGGAACCATATCTTCTTGAATTGAGCGGTTGATTAATATGCTAATAGGGTAGGCAATTCCTCCGGCTGCTAAGCTTAGAAAGTTAGAAGGTATGTCATCGGGAGCATTGGTGCCTGGTTTTAGTTTCTTAAGGAGTTTTAGTATGGTAGATGTGGGTATAGGTTTTAGTGAGAATGTAGGGGGGACTGGAGAGGGGGTGTTAGGGGATGAAGATAAAGTGGAGGGAGAGAGTAGGAGAGCAGGTGTATATTGTAGGGAGAGGGAAGGTGTAGATGGAGTGAGAGTAGGAGAGGAGGAGTGTGGAAGAGAGTTAGTAGATATGAGAGTGTCATTGGTAGTAGTGTTGTGTTGAGTGTGGTTGGGGTAAGATGGAGGTGAGTTGGAGTGTGTGTTGTAGGAGAAAGAGGAGGTTAATTTAGAAATAGATTCGATGAAAAATGTATTGAATTGAGTGGCTAAGTCTGTATCAGTGGCATTTGGGTCAGGGGTTGGGGTGACTATTTTACTGGGGTGAAGAAGAGTGGAGATGCCTTTCCAGAATTTCTGAGGATCTGATTTGTTGTTGTTTTGAAGTGTGAAGAAGTAATTTTGTCTATCAGAGATGATAAGTTTTTTTACCTTGTTTCTAAGAGTTCGATAGTCATTGTGGATGAGGGTTTTTTTATTTTTCTGATATTTAGCCCAGAGTTCGTCTCTTTTCCGCATAGTAGCTAGTGTATTTTTGGTGAGCCATGGAGAAGTTTTAGTTTTTATTCTTTTAGTTCTTAGAGGAGCATGGACATTTAGCAGTTTTAGGAATGTGGTGTTGAAGTGGGTGACAGCATCATCTAAAAAGGAAGTGTTTTTAGACAATTCCAGTTTATAGATTTTAGGGAGTTAGTGAAGTTAGACGGATTGAAGTCTTTTTGGTTACGTGTAGTAATGTAGTTATGGGAATGATGTTGGGTTAAGGGGAGTCGATGAGTGAAGATAGGTATATGGTCACCAAGGGGATCGGGAAGGGTTCCACTGTTCGAGAAATAGTGGGGATGAGATACTAGGATCCAGTCTAGGATACTGCTGGAGGAGAGATTTTTTGATGGGTGTGTGATAGAGTTGATTAGTTGTGAGAAGTTATGTAAGTTAATGTTAAGTGGGTTTGTGGGTGACTGTATGGAGATCCAGTTAATATTCATATCACCTAAGATTATGGTTTCATTGCTGATGTTGTTGGCAAGCCATGAGAGTATGTCTTCGAGTGGATATATTATCTCCTGGAGGGATATAGAGTGAGACTATGCATATGTGTTTATGTTTGTTAACTTGGAGTAGTGATATAAGTATTTCTGCGTTATTAAATTGAGGTGTGGGTTTGTTGTAGGGGGTAACTGACAGGGAGGTAGAGTAGAGGAGAGCTACTCCTCCACCTTTTTTATGAGACCAGTCTTTTCTGATGATTGAATAGTTAGGTGGAAGTATTTCTGAGTCTTTTATATGAGGTTTCAACCATGTTTCTGAGATGGATAAGATGTCTGGTTTATGGTGTGTTAGCCAAGCATGGAGGTTTGGGATTTTGTTAACTATACTTTGAGAATTTAAGGCAGTAAGCATTAAGGACTTGACCTTGATTGTTGAAGTGGGGGGGGGGCAGGGTTACTGAGATACTGGATCCCTTTAGAATGGCACCAGAAGCTTAGCCAATTGTTGAAGTCAATCATTTTGTCCTTGTACTGCGGCATCATTCTGGGTGATGGCAGAATGCTACTCAGGGCTAGGGTCATACCTGCCTGGGCTACAAGATCGAGAGAGCTCTTCCATGTCTCTTTTCATGTAGTCCAGGGAGGTATGTCTCAGGTCATTCACACCAACATGGACAATGACAGAGTCATATTTGTACTTGTTGTGGAGTGACCTGAGTGCATGGGTTATGTGGTGGATTCTGGCACCTCACAGGCAGCTGACAGTAACCTTCAACTTGTTTAGCCTGGTGAGTGGGACATCAGTGTGCCGGACTATAGAATCACCTATGACTAGTGTGTCGGGTATATTGTTTTGCCTTATTGTCTGCGGTTGAGTGGCACACTGAGTCTGTGGGCAATGTGTCATTTGGGTTGTCTTGGGGGGTGGAGTTTGTTTACATTTCTGCTTTGGAGGTCTCTGTTGCTTGAGCAGATTATTATTGAGAGCCTCTGCAAATGTTTTTGTGTTTCTATGTGTGGATTTTGGATGTGTAGATTTAGTGAGACTATGTGATGAGAGTGATGTGGTGCAAGTGTTTACCTTCTCCTCTTGACTGTCAAGTTCAGTCTTGGTTGGAGAGAGCTTTACCTCCAGTTTGGCTAGATAAGTGCATCTCTCACAGGTTGTAGTGCTGGGTGGCAGGAGGAGAGGGCTGTCTGTGTACATGAGGCAATTTTTACATCACCCAAGATGCCCAGATTCATCAGATAGACAGGAGAGAACCCTGGGAGCTGAACCTTGGACATGCCTGAATAAAACACTATTTTCCTCTAGATAAGTGTGGAAAGTGAATACAAGAGCTGTTTTTCTCTAAGCAAGTGAGGAAAGTACCAAAACTGTTTTCTTCTAGGTAATGAGGAAGGTTGAGTACTGTAGTAATTAGTAGGTTATTTAGTGCTTACAACAAGTTCTGAACAAGTGCTGATCATGAATAAGCAAATTCAAGTGCTAAAACTAAGAATCTGTGTCTGGACTAACTAGTTACAGGAAAGGGGGTAGGGACAAGTGCAAATGCTGGCTTTTAAATCAGAAAGTTGAGAGAGATGGAAAAACTGCCCTAACGGCCAATAACTACAATTTCCAGGCCAGAACCACTCCTTATGTGGTAGATAGGTTACTTAGTACTTACCACTCCCACTGATAAGCTAGAAGGCTTCCCTCCAATACAGAAAACTTGGGGGGCTCAGAAGCTTACATACAGTCCTGGATACAGCAAATCTGAATCTGGACTACACTAGTTACAGGAAAGGTAGGAAACAGGCTTATATTTTTTTTATATATACAGGAAAGTAGCTAAAACAGCAGTAAAAACAATTCAAATGCAGTGCAAGCTAGCACACTTGAGTATGTAGCAATGTTAAACCAAACAGTTTAAAAAAATGCAATGAAATTAAAAATGACTAAAAACAAATGCAGAAGGAGTCAGTTAGGTAGCATGAGTGTAAGAGATGGGACTGGGGGGAGTATGGGACGGGCAACTGCAAAAGCCTACAAATTTAAACAAGACAGGAATAGGGAAGGTGGGTAGGGGAAAACCAACACCTTCAGCAGAGATCTGATAAACTATACAGTGAAGCAAAAATAACAGTGCACAACTCTGAAGTCAGACAGCAATGATATACAATTAGTCAAACAACAATTAATAGTACACAACTCTGAAGTATAAAAAATACACTTAGCTCTGTATATCTCCAGATAGTTTGAAGAGCACTCTGTCAGGACACAGGAAGGCTCCAGCAATGATATGTAGACATATATCTAGATGGATCTAGGACTTTTGAACAAAAGTTGAAAAGCCCAAATCCATTACCACCAAATACACTTTAACAAAAGTGCTTTCATTGAAAAAGCACTTTCGTTAAAGTATGTTAAAAACAACAAAATCTACTTGAATGCAGGGGGGCAAGCCCCCCTGCACCCCCTGATGTGGGGGGCTGTGCCCGCCACCCCCCCTACTCTAATATTCTCACTCTGAGGTTGCACTACAGTGGAGGAAAAGGGAATTTTCCTTTACTGCACTGTAATACGACTGGAACAACAAGCATACTTACATGAAAGTGCTGCTTTGGTGAACAGCTCTTTCGTGCAAGTATGCTCACGAAATTGGGATTCGGTGAAAGATGCAGTCAAGCATCTGTACGGATCCCATCTAGATATGTATATGTATATATCCATATCATGGTCATGTGTAAACATTACTGATGTGTATATCTTCCCAGATGTATCACACGGTATTTATCTGATGTGTATATTTAGATATAACAACATATGTGATGTAACAGTAATATCACTAACATGTACTATACAATTCTAGAAGTCACAGCGATTGTTCAATACTATTCAATATGTCTAATGACAGATGTTTTGGAAAAACAACAGCTGTCTACACAGCTCTCATGGCGTAGTGGTTAACTGTTGTGACTATAGTGTACAGGGTCCTGGGTTCAAGTCCTGCAAGGGCTGTTTATTTTGTTGCTAGGCAGAACAAAGGCTGCTGGATACAAAGTGGTTAAGGCTATTTTGAGCAGCTTTAAGAGCATTTGTATGGGTTTGCTCATATAGTTATAGATACACACACACACACACACACACATATATATATATATATATATATATATATATATATATATATATATATATATAATATATATATATATATATATATATATATATATATATATATATATATATATATATAGATATATATCATACAGTTAAATGTACAGGCACTTACACCATGTAGGCTTCGGTTACCAGTGCACAAATGTGCTTAGCTGTTATATTGCAACAATGCTGAAAACTGCTAAGCATGGCTCAGTCCTGATAAACAGTGCTCACATCCCAGTCTGATAACATAACAGGGTAGTGACATCTATAATAAGTGTATGTAATGCCATGTACATAACATGTGTCTATACGCTGTCATTACAGTAGCAAGGGGTGTGAGTGTCTTGTCTGGGACACTTGAGTATATAAGACCTGTACATCACTATTATCGATGTTAATGTGTTACATACAAGGGTAGTATGCCAGGTAATGTGCCATCACACTGGCATGTAGAGTATCATGCCATTACTACTGTTGCTAGTGCTTTCCCAAGAAAGAGTAGATTGCTAATTGTAGTACTGGCAACAAGCGCCCCTGCATGCATAGATGGACTCTGAGTCCTCACTTTTGTCTTCCTGGTGTGTGAGCTGTGTCACAGTATATATCCCCTACTGGATAATGATCTGACATGTGGAAATTAACTGTAGACTACTGTCTGTACATCACACTGGCATGTAGAGTATCATGCCATTACTACTGTTGATAGTGCTTTCCCAAGAAAGAGTAGATTGCTAATTGTAGTACTGGCAACAAGCGCCCCTGCATGCATAGATGGACTCTGAGTCCTCACTTTTGTGTTCCTGGTGTGTGAGCTGTGTCACAGTATATATCCCCTACTGGATAATGATCTGACATGTGGAAATTAACTGTAGGCTACTGTCTGTACAGCACATGTCAGTGAGGGCTGTCAACATGAAGTAATGGCATTCATATTGGTGTCAGACATCTATCTGTCAACACATTCATCCTACTGCATCACTAGTTGGCAAGCTGATATTTGTCAGTCCCTGTACAGATGTGCAGATAGCAGGTATCCAGCTGGAATACAGACAGGCAACCTATGCTTGACATGTATGTCCAGCTGTGTTATAACTGGCACAGATAGGACACAGCACCCTGCACGCACTACATGCCATGGGTACCATGTTGAATACATGTCAACTGGATCACCTCACTGGCCATTTGCTGGAGGCAACCAGAGAATTGGCTGATGCATGTCACTGTCACCCTGAGGGCTACCACAGTGCTGTCTGTAGATAGATTGCCTGCTGGCACGTGGCAGGTGGCATGATACCACTGTACACACATCCCCTACACTTCCCATCTCTCCATGGACACTAGCCAGGTAGACACCTATGACCACCTGTAGCAATGCACCCCAGTACTGACAAATGTTTACATGTGCATTACTGAGGAGATCAGTGTCTCTGTGTTAGTACACCTGTAGTTGGGAGTACCATGAGGGCCTTCACACCCACTGCAACACCCATTGCCATAGTTAGATGTGGCCGCTGCTGTACCGGACATTACATGTACCATGTTACACTACTCTGCCTAAAGGCTACCTGAACCTTGCAGTACCAGCACAATACTGTTGTACTAATGGGTTGATAGGCATGGGATACCCACTGAGTTCTGGCAAGTGTGAGTAGGTGTGTATATCTGTAGGGTACAGCATTCTAAGGCCACATACTCCTATTACAATATGCAGTGCCACACAGTATTATGGATACTGATGTTGCTGCCCATAGGCGAGGCACTATGTCTGTGGCATGTGCATTAGATGCATATCCCAGTAGTAGCACTGTTGGGATGGACAATGGGTTGTAAGGCAGTCCTGGTCAATGTGTGATGGTGCGTATCTCAGAGTGTCATCATGGGTTTCAGTGTTTACAATATCCACAGTGGAGCGTAGGTGCTGTGTACACTGTCATTACACCATGGTACCCCCGGTACATGTCCCATGTACCACTGTATGGTCACCACTGTCACTACCAACCATACAAATAACTGATAACACAATCCAGCCCAGTTATGCATGTGCTGTGTGCAGCCTACACACATTGGACACACTGACAAGCACTGATAGGCCCAGCTTTCTTGGGTGTGTATCTGCCTGTTATGTGTCTGTTAATGTGTATATGATAGTATGTCATACTATGTATTGTCCATATACAACCATTATATCCACTATTACCATAATGTACATGTCTGGGGATGTTCTGCATGTAACATGTAACCTGGAACACACTTCATCCTAAACAATGTGTGTTGTGTGCAATGAAAGCCACACACATCAGTAGCACTACATACCTAGGTAGGGGTCTAATCCCAGTGTTGCCAAGTAAGTGTGTGCATGTATGTGGATGTATCTACTTCAGGTTGCTGATTATACATGTCCCAGGGGGTCACCTGTCCATCTGGCACAGGCAGTAACTGTTATACAGACTGTGACATGTGTTCAACTGTACTCATGATATGTCACAGCCATGGTGTCACCAAACTGCCATACCCCTTGTGAGATATGACTGCAGACCATCCTCCTGTTGACACATGTACACCTGCAACACAAATGGATAACATTATGGAGACCACAATCACTCAGTGTTACTAACAGCTATAATGCATCATGGCTGGACAGCTACACTACCTGACATGTAAGCATTA
>NC_056735.1:789992118-790053272 GCF_019279795.1 Protopterus annectens
ATAAATAACCTAGGCTGTTACAACATGTGAGGAAAATCAGGAGTAAGCTGCCTTAAGGTTTATGGATTTACATTACCATGCATTACACCTTGGGAAAACTGCTGGCCTACTGCTTACTGCCATACAGACTGTTCTGTTTGTCAGTATGATTGTGATGGTTTCAGTTATTCATTGTTATATAACAGATAAATCCCATTGTGTCAACTTACGTCTTTTCCCCTCGAGATTGCATACAGAGTGCTGGACTATACATTTGTATTACTTATTGTTGACTGATTGCTATCTTGTGGCCCAGTCTGTCTTTACTGTTGTACTACTTGCCGGCCTTGGCCTGGACAGCAACATATTTTATGCTTTCAGATTACTGTATAAAATGATCTGCTTGAGAGTTGCATTAATCTGTTTGTATGCATCTCAAAGTATAAACAGCTATATGACATGGCATAAACAACTGTGACAGTACACAAATAAATATTCCCTGTGTATGCAAACCTGTGTGTGGTATCATATCCTTTGACTTCTCTGAGGGAATATGTTTCAGACAACAATTGTCTTTTGTATGGGTGACTCATACACTGTCAATTTCATAAGGTGGCAACTGGAGGAATACTGGCTGTTCAGTATGATGTGCACCCTCTAAATAGGTAGATTCCTATACATATCTATGTGGGTGTATGTGTAGTTAACTATATATTTATATATATGTGTGTGTGTATATATATATATATATATATATATATATGTGTGTGTGTGTATATGTATCTGCATATATATATATGTGTGTGTGTGTGTGTGTGTGTGTGTGTGTGTGTGTGTGTGTGTGTGTGTGTGTGTGTGTGTGTGTGTGTGTGCGCGTGTGTGTATGTATCTTTGGAATGTTTATTGCTTCAACATTGTACATTCACTATGGTCAGAGTGTACTGCATGATATGTTATTCATACCATCCTGACATCATACAGTTGGGATGGATTACTGTTAACGTCTTGTGCCCATGTTGTGTCGGGTCCTGGATATGAGACTTGCAACATTTGGTATTGTATTGCAGGGCAGATTTGTTTTGCTGTGGGAAGGGGTGATATCAATACTTACAAAACATATTTAGCTTGGGCCTCCTCACCCCCATTAACAATGGCTTTGGTCATATATGTGTTTGTTATGTTTCCTTTTATATCTATAAATATATATATATATATATATATATATATATATATATATATATATATATATATATATATATATATTATAGATATTTAAATATATAAATAGATAGATTTAAATATATATACACATACACACACACACATACATCTACATGTATAAATACATTTTCTGTACTGTTGACTGACTGTGCTGGATGATATGTTTGTGAAAACTTCAAGATTATGTATATCTGACAGGGCTTAGTGGCAAATCACTTTGGCTATGGTGTGCTGGGTCCTGGGTTCGATCCTTGCAGAGGCTGTATATTTTGTTGCTCGGCAGTGATTAAGGCACTTTTAAGCAGTTGTAAGTGGGTTTGTGTGGAGGTAAGCACTGCTAACATCTGGTTACAGCTTCTTATACGGATGTAGCTTCTCAATTGCTTAACCTGTGTAGGCATTGCTTACCCATGCACAAACAGGCTTAAACCCACTTACTGATGCTTAAAAGTGCTTACTCCCACTTACCTCCTGCTAATTTCTTTAAAAGAAATGAAAAAGGGTTGATAGGACAGTAGTGAAAAAGGGGCACAAGAGGGGAAAGGCAGTAGGGAAAATAGCTAGGGATGTGCAAGACAGGTTTAGGGAAGGTCCATAGCTGCTCATTTCTTTTACAGCAACAGCTGTGCATATACACTGAATTTGGAGATAGATATGGACACTCAAACCCCTGAGAGAGGAGTGAGCACAACAATAATATTTTGTGAAACCATTTAGACCAGATTACATGTATCCAGTGGACACGTGTGTGAAATGAACAGTTATGTATGCGGTGAGATTTTTTTTTGGGAACAGATTGCCCTTTTTTTTCAGATGAGAGTGGGATGTTGGTGAGGGATAGTAAGTATATTTGGGGAGGTGGGTTGGGTAGGATAACAGACAAGTGAGACAAGACAGCATACAGGGGTCTTATATGGCATGTGGGGGGTAAACACCTTGATGAGGAGGAGTGTTTGGAAAGTGGAAGCCCATACGCCCCTAGTGGATACAGTGGGACTGAGGTCCCCACCCATGGGCAGTCACTACTGCATCTTCACAGCCATGAAGGTGGCTGTGCTGGGGGCTGAGTAGGAGGGCCAGGCTGACAATCTAGTTTTGACACGTGGCCCTCAAGCTGGTGTAGCAGATCTCCAAACTTCCTGCTGAGGTCGCTACGCACCACACCCCAGACCTGGTGACGGGTGACAGTGTCCTGTCCCCACCCACTCCCAGGAGGTGATGAGCCCCATCCCCTAAGGCAGACAAGGAGGTCCCAGGGTGGGCCCAAGACATGCTGGTGCCCGGTGCCACAGCCAGCTGAGATGGGACAGGTGGGTCTGCTGGGGACTGGCCTTCCCAAATGTGCTATGGTGTTCAAATTTATAACATATGTGGGTTTGTAATAATCAGCACAATCCAGGATTAGGTATAACAGCATGCATGTATATTCCCATTAACCCAAAAAAACAGATATGGAACAGTTGCATAACATTTCCCAAATGTGCTATGGTGTTCAAATTTACAACATATGTGGGTTAGTAATAGTCAACACAATCCAGGATTAGGTATAACAGCATGCATGGATATTGCCATTAACCTGAAACACCAGATATGGAACAGTTGCATAGCAAACAGAGCACAAGAATATATGGAACCGGGATCCATACAGATGCTTGACTGCATCTTTCACCGAATCCTAAATTGGTGAGCATACTTGTGCGAAAGTGCTGTTGACCGAAGCAGCACTTTCGCATAAGTATGCTTGTTGTTCCGTTTGTACTACGGTGCAGTAAGGGAAAATTCCATTTTCCCCACTGTAGTGTGACCTCGTAGTGAGAATATTAAAGTAGGGGGTGGGGGGCACAGCCCCCCACATTGGGGGGTACAGGGGGGCTTGCCACCCTGTATTCAAGTACATTTTGTGGGTTTTTTTTAACATACTTTAATGGAAGCACTTTTTTGATGAAAGCACTTTCATTAAAGTGTGTTCGATGGTAATGGATTCGGGCTTTTGATCTTTCAATCAAAGGTCCTAGATCCATGGAACCTCGGTGGCCATTACAACAGCATGCAGGTACATTGATGGCAACATGCCACCAATTTGGGTGCATTTCAACATGGCACATGCAAAGGAACAAATTTAAGTATTTATCAAACAATAGGACATATGTCCCAACAATAGATTTAATGGAGCACATACTGATTTGAGTTGTGTATTTTTAGTTTTTTTGTTGCAGATATGGTGGTGGGGGGTGTCAATTAGCAACTAGTATAGTCCTGTAGTTCTCATTACTTTCCTAGTCAGTGCTGTGATCTGTACCTTACAGGTTTTGGTACACTACCCTATGGCCTTACTTTGGACAGTGGTATGGATGTAGACAATTATATACACGAACTGAGTTTTACCTGCAGTATACACCTCATACCTGGTATACCTGTGGAGGTATTGTTTGTTAACACTACCTAGCTGTTTCTATACATATTCCCAGATTCCAGGTTGATGTTATGCACATACCTGTCCATCTCTTATTGCACACACTTTGGGCATGTCTTGACCTCATGCAGGTGAACCGGGACATATTTTGACTATTGCCCTCTTAAACCTTTGGTGATTTTGTGCAATGACAGGTTTGTTTCCATTGACATTTTCCAAATATGTACAGGCCTGACAGTCAGTTATATGACATGAAATGTTGCCTACATGTCGAAGATTAGCACACTGATATGCTAGGGGAACAGGGTAACAGCCAGCAGATATGGGCCAATTTACTGGGCATTCTGGAAATTTCTGTACACTTGTGGGGTATGATTCTGCATACTGCTTACTACCACTCCCTAGATTCGAACCATGGCTGTGTCTGCTAAAAATAAAACAGTGTCCACCACAGTTGAGTTTGCTATATAGATATTGCTGTGTATCTCTTCTCTGATTTTTGTCTCTAAGTCTCCTGTGGTTTTACACTTTGACCTTGTAATTACTACACAGTTATACAGGATTTCCTAGACAATTTTATTATGTAGCACAGTGTAGGTCACAGTGATGAGTAATACCTTATTATTCAGAGCAATTGCAACACTAACAATGCCATACAATACCTGAGTAAACAGTACCAGTACAGGATATCAATCTTTTATTTCTAGGCAACGTTTTTGTATCATACAGACCTGTGGGGGCAATGTTTGTTAGCACTACCTGAATGTTGCCACACATGTCACCAGATTCCACATTAGCATTATGGATATACGTCTCACTGTGTTACTGCACACACTCCTGTCACAGCTTCACAGCATGGGGATGGAGATGGGACATACTTGGCTTATTACTCTCATAACATTTTGGGGAGTTGCTAGAGTGACAGTTTTTTTCTTAGAGATGTCTGACAATCAGTTGTATTTCTTATTTGCTGCCTAATAAAGTCCAAGAAACAGGTGTAGAATAGCTAGATATATTGGTGAACCAACACAAAATTAAATCCAATAACAAAAGGCACAGCACGACCATCTATATAAAACAAGGTCTATTACATCAAGCTCTCGAGCTGAAACTCTTTTTCTTGAAAAAGAGTTTCAACTCGAAAGCTTGATGTAATAAACCCTGTTTTATTTGATCCCTAAACATCTGGGATCATCCCACTGATTTGACAGGGAGACAGAGTGACAGGCAGCAGATATGGGCCAATTTATTGGACATTCTGGACATATATGTACAGTTGTGGGATATTATTCTGCATACAGCTTACTACCACTCCCAGGATTTGAACCATGGCTGTGTGTGCTAAAAATACAACAGTTCACATCTCAGTTGAGTGTGCTATTTGGATTATGTTGTCTGTCTTTTCACTGTTTTCTGTATAAGTCTCTCTCAGATGTACTATGTGACCTCTTGTGATTACAACAGTCATATACAGACATTCCTACACATTTTATTTATGTAGCACAGTGTGGGTAACAGTGCTTAATACAACAGTACTATTAAGAGATTGCAACTCTACATTACCATATGATACCAGAGTAAACACATGCAGTCCAGCAGTTAGACTTTTATTGTTAGGCTATTATGCTTTTATTTACATGCAAGCTATATGACACTGTACCTGCCATATTCTCTGGTGTATGCAGTACATGCCTTAAACAATACATGTTTTATACAGGCAATTAACTAACTACTAAGTTTAGATTTATTTCCTATGACAGTACATGCAAGAGTATTAATAACCTGCCTCGCGTCGCAACCGCTGCAATCTACAGGCCTTGGCTTCCTGATTCACAGCCCACTCAACTGCCACTGTGAAAGACATAAGAGGAATATTTAGCCACACCTATCCATAATATACATGGGCTGGCAATTATTAAACAGGTAGTGGACTGATGCTTACACATGGCTGGGACATCCCCCATCTTCCTAGCCTCTTGGATTCACTGATCCAACAGATCCCCCTTTCTCCACTTCAGGTCAGCATAGTGATGCCTGACCTGCTCACCAGTTCAGGCTATGCCAGTGGCAATGGTGAGGTCACAGGCGAGATGGTCCCAGGCTTCTGCTTTGTGTTGGTAACCCTGGTACTGGCCCTGCAGCAGTCTCTGGTCATGTTCTTTCACAAGGAGTCCTGCCATTACTCTGGACTGCTGGATCCCCCAGTGCTGTGCCCGAAAGTGTCCATCCTCTCCCATACCTGTCATAGTGCCTACAGGAGGAAACTGCAACCAGTTATGAGATGTATTCCTGCCTATTGGGTTTAAGTAGGGCCAATTTCCTGCACTTTGCTGTGATTGGATGGTTTTGAAAATGATAAGCTATGGACAGACATGCTTACCTGAGGTTGGCATTGCTTAAAGGGGTATAACAATGGGTAAACTGAGTTAGCTGGCCTACACATTGCTTACACCTAGTAAGTTGGTCTGTGCAATGCTTAGTGTTGCTTAATTTTTAATTTGCATACTATTTGCTTTTTGGCATTGATTTATTATTCATTACATGTTATAAATGTGTTTGGTATCCAAGATTGATGTGTACGTACACTGTATGTCGTCCTTGTGTTTATTAGTGGATTTCAACACTTTATTACAATGACACCTCACATCTGGGCTTAATGCAGTAAACCAGTTTACATATTTATGTTATGTAGTAGGTTATACAACATAAAACTGTATATCGATTCCTTTCATGTGTTCAATTTTATTTTCCTATAGTGAGGATCTGTCTGGTGATACCTCAATCCTATGTACTGCTGTGAAAGCTTAGTGGTTAACTACTGTGACTATAGTGTACAGGGTCATGGGTTCAAGACCTGCAAAGGCTGTTTATTTTGTTTCTGGCCAGAACAGCGTCTGTTGCATACAGAGTGATTAAGGCACTTTTAAGCAATTGTAAGTGGGTTTGTGTGACGGTAAGCAATGCTAACCTCTGGTTAAATATGCTTGCAGAGAGTTAGCTTTAATATTGCTTAACCTGTGTGCGTATTGCTTACTCCCACAAAAACAGGCTTAAACCCACTTACTACTGCTTAAATATGCTTAATCTTGCTTAATAGTGTTTACTCCCACTTACCACCGCACTAATTTAGACCGTAATGTAAAATTTATTTTGAAGGTGGTGGATTTGGAATCTCTATGGATTTATCATTAATTACACATTGTACTTTTGATTTGTATCCCTGAATCATGTGCACATATATTGTATGGGGCACTTGTGATTATCTGTGGATTTTACAACATTATGACAATGACACCTCACATCTGCATTTAATGCAGTACTCCAATTCACAAATATATGTTATTTAGTAGGTTATGCAACAAAAAATATTGTTCATAAAGTGATTTGACATGGAAAATGGAATGCACTGGTGTGGGACTCGAACCAGAAATGAGTGCTCATAAGGCGAATGCTCTGCCCACTACACTGTTGCAGTACTGCTTCATTTGCATATATCTTGATTGTTATCCAAGTGTGTCATTTAAGCTGCAATAAACACAGCTAAGCAATTGGCAAACATGCGCACCTACAGTTAAATTTTATCTGTTTGATTAAAAAAAGAAGCTTGTTTATATTTTATATATTAACTATTGCTCTTATAAACTTGGGGGGGGGGATGTTGCTGGGGGTATGTGAACACCTATGAGCGGTCTCATTCATTCTTATTCCTAAACTGCTGTTCTTGATTGCAGGGATGCTCTGCTCTCAGACACCCCCTGCACTCGTACATGCTCTATGTCCTTTTAGGAGCTCAGGCAGCATGTCTTCATTAATATGCCTGGCACTCTGCTGTCCTGGTCCTAAATGTCTGCTTCCATGCAGGACTAAGTTAGTCCTGCACAGAAGTATAGTGAATTTGGGGGCTAGTCTTCTCAATTCTGATGATGCATTATGCAAAAAACCTTCTCCATTATTTTTACACAAAAATAAAGTAAAGTTATGGGTCTTTGTGACTCTGCATCTGTCCAGTTCCCCTATCCTTTAAATATGGGTTGAACAAGTGCATGTCTCCAATCTTAAGGTATGGATCTCTATGACTCTGGGTTTGTCCTGTTACCCTGTCCTTAAATATGTATTGAGCCAGGGCATGCCTCCAATCTTAAGTTATGGGTGTCTGTGATGTTGGGTTTGTCATGTTCCCCTGTCCCTTAATATGGGATAAACAAATGAATGTCTCCAATCTTAAGATATGGGACTCTTTGACTCTGTGTTTGTCCTGTTCTTCTGTCCCTTCAATATGGATTGAACAAGTGCATGTCTCCAATTTTACGTTATGGGTGTCTGTTATTCTGGGTTTGTAGTATTTCTCTCTCCCTTAAACATGAGTTGAACAAGTGCACATCTATAATCTTAAGTTATAAGTCTTTGTGACTCTGGGTTTGTGCTGTTCTACTGTTCATTAAATATGGGTTGCATATGTGCACATCTCCAATCTTAAGTTATAGGTATCTGTGAATATGGATCTGTCCTGCTCCCCTATTCCTTAAATATGGGTTGCACACGCGCACATCTCCAATCTTGAAGAATCTCCTCATACTTTAATGACTTGATGAATAACAAATACAATGATACTGTAGTTTCATGCCAAAGTGTTCTTTGGTCATCGTTTCTGATTCTATTTCATCCCTGTACTTTGTGTCCAATGTGCATATTTATTTTTCAGTGTAATTTAACTTAATTTCAGCATCAAAGTTAATGGGATATTATTAGCACAATTTCTCACTAGCTTTGTGCAACCAAAACTGTTCTGAATAACATTTTGTAAATGTATGTAATGTATTTATTTGTTGTGTTGGAGAATAAATTTTACATTCTACACAATTTGTTAGTTTGTAGGTTTTCAGTCCTACCACATCGTGTGTGTGTGTGTGTGTGTGTGTGTGTGTGTGTGTGTGTGTGTGTGTGTGTGTGTGTGTGTGTGTGTGTGTGTGTATGTGTGTGCGTGTGTGTGCGTGTGTGTGTGTGTGTGTGTGTGTGTGTGTGTGTGTGTGTGTGTGTGTGTGTGTATATACATATATGGTTTACTATTGAAAGGTCGATCCCGACATGTGCGTCTCGTCTTGCACGAACGCGGAACTGTGATCGCCACTACACCGACTCCCAGATGTGCGAATGGCAAAACCTCGCCCCTATCCGACCCATGGTAGCATGGGTGTGGAGGTGTTGCACGGCCGTTAATGTCGATCGTCGACGTTTTCGCGGTTTCAGTTTGCTAGCGAACAGTTTTCGCAGTTTCGGTTCGCGCAAACAGGTCGATGAGGTCGCCATTCGAATGAAGTGCATTCGCACATTCAATAGTAAACCTATATATATATATATATATATATATATATATATATATATATATATATATATATATATATATATGTAGATATATATCATTTTATATTATAGGTTCATAGGTTCATAGGATGATACTAGGCTATTGGTCTAAAGGCCCTTATAAGCCTAGCCAAGAATTTCACCCATGTTCTCTCAAAGTCAACATCTGTTTTCCCTATCCAGCAGGGACACAGTTGGGATCCCAGGGGTATATTCTTTGTTTCCCATCCAGTCATCCAGGTTCCTTTTAAAGAGGGATAGATAGATACTCTGCTTGACATTGAGAGGGAGACTATTCCACAGATGGGGAGTCTTTGGGACACAAATCTATCCAGCCAACAAGTTCTATTAATGTCACAGACCAGGCTAAGGCCTTGTTTGTGGGTTGCAAGAGTGGAGTTTGTCTTATGGGTATGCAGGAACTCCATCAAGGCTGGGTCTGAAATGGCCTTGTATGCAGGACACAGGTCACCTCTGAGCAGTCTGTATGAGACTGAGTAGAGGGACAGGGGTTTTAGCCTTTCTGTATAGGATAGGTGTTTAAGATCCTGGATTTTCCTGGTCAGGAACCTCTGTTGTCTCTCAAACTGCTGCATGTGCTTGGCAAGGTAAATGCCAAAGGGGGCATTGTACTCGATAATGAGTCTGATAATGGAGGAGTACCAGGATGTTATGACCTCTTTTTTCCTGGATGAAATACCCTTATTTATGAGGTGGGCCATGTAGAAACCCTTCTGTACAACAGTGGCAATGTCCTGGTCAAATGTCAGGTTGCTAAAAGTAGTCAGGTTGCTATCAACCTGTGTGCCTAAGTCCTTCACAACTGATTGCATGCTTAATACATTGTTATTAATGTGATAATTAGTGGGGATGACATTTTCTACAAAGAGAATAATTATGCATTTCTTGGCATTCAGTTTGAGGCCATGCTTCTAACACCAGTCATTAGTTTGGGTAAGGCCCTCTTGGAGGATGTTCACATCACTAGGGGAATTTAAGACAGCACCCAGCTTGCAGTCATCTGCAAACCTGGTCAGCCACAGACCACTAGTTTTGGCTTGCACCTCAGAAAAGTATATCCCAATCAGTAGAGGCCCCAAGACCGATCCTTGGGGTACACTACTCATTACGAGTCTACTACTAGAGATGGCTTCACCTACTTTGACTGAGTGGGTTCTATCAATAAGCCAGTTAGCTACCCATCTGGTAACATACGGGTTGATGTCTAGCTGGGAGAGTTTATCTATTATGCCCGAGTGGGGAAAAGTGTCAAAATCTTTGTCGAGGTCAAGGTAGGCACTGTGAACCGTCTTCCCCTCGTCCATGTCTTTGGTGACTGTTTCAAAGAAGTTGACCAAGTTTAACAAGCATGATCTCCCTTTGACAAAACCAAACTGTGTGGGGTCAAGCTTTTGGAAGTTGCCAATGTCCTTGTTTATAAGGTCCATGATGATGCATTCCATGGCCTTGCAGATCAGACTAGTTAGGCTGATGGGCCTATAATTGCCTGGGTCAGTGGAAGCTCCACCTTTGTGTAGAGGGATGACAGTGGCTGTCCTCCATTCAGCTGGGATGAAGTTGGTGCTCAGGCTTGGTTGAATAGGGTGTCTAATGGAGCTGAGAGCTCATGCCTGAGTTCATGCAGGATGCAGCCAGGGATGTTATCGGGTCCCATGGAGACTGTATTTTTTGCCTTTGAGAGGGCAGGTGCTGGGGATATCCTGGTTTACTGATGGGGGGACAGGGGGTGAAGTCTTCACTGAACCTGTCTGCCAGCAGGTTGGCTGTATCTGTGGCATTTGTGTATTATGCGCAATGTCTTTATATATTTTTTTTCCAAAATGTTCTGGATCTTGTCTCACATTATTTTTGTCTGTCCAGTTTTATTAATTTGGTCTTCAAAGTTATAGCTATAGTTTGCTCTCACTTCATTTTTTATCTTTCTCTATCATCGTGCTTGAATTCTACTTCTGCATTTTGCCAAACTGTTTCACATTCCTTCAGAAAATGGTATAATACTTCATTCTGTTTTCTATTTTCTGTTTCTGTCTTGTACCATGGAGGTCAGGTTGTGACTGAAAAGAGTCTGTCAGCCAATCCACTTTCTTGGTTACCAAACTGAAATTAATAGGTAAACAAACAAGCACAAAGCTGAATAATGGAAATAAATTAAATGATTTCATACAGAGATTAAGTTTAAGTCAGGGTACCTTAGAGAGTACAGTACAAATCTATTTGTTTTGCTTTTTTATTAAAATGCACAATTAAATGTTTGCTTACAGGTACTATGTAATCTGTGTACATTGTTGCTGCTCTTACAGGACATAAAACACAGTAGGCGGGTATTCAGAAATTAAAAATAGCATACCTCTCAACATCTCGGAGCAAGAAATCTGGACAAAGCCATACATAATGGCAGGACAAAGGCCCAAAAATAGGTACATTTTTTAAATATTGCTTTTACAAACTTAAATTGATAGAATAACAGCTTTTGCATTAGCATGGTTCTCCTGTAGAGTATAAAGTCTGAAACGCAAGTGTCTGTCATTATTTTCTGACTGCAGTCATCAATGTTTAGAACACGCAGTGGTGGTGCTGCGGTAGCATTGTCGCCTTACAGTCAGACACTGTCCGGTTCGATTCTCAGCTAGAGCGTCTTCTGCATGGAGACATGCGTGAATGGGCGCACCTTCGCTGAAGGTTGTGCGTCAAGGCTGGAAACTCGGCACGTAAAAATCAACTACCAATCATTAGCGGACTGGAGTTCTGCTGTGGTGACCCCTAACCGGGAAAAGCCGAAAGACACAACAACAAGTCATCAATGTTTAGCCAGAAAAGCACAATTTTGTGAAACAGACCAAAAATAAGAGGCAAAAATCTGTATAGTTGAGAGGTATGCATGCAGGGCATATCCAGTTCAGAGATATTTGTAGAATAATCACATGAGTGTGAATTTGTGTGGTCATTAATATATGCTTTTATAAGTACCATATCTGTAGGTGAACATGAAAATGTTTTATTTTGGTATGTGTGACTATGGATGCTAGTGTCAACCATGTCTGTTAATTATAAGATGTATACCTATGTGAATAAATTGCCTGTGTGCATGCATACACATAGGCATATGCATGCACATTACTCAGGCAAAAAAGCATAAGGATTGCAATAAATGCATGCATGTACACATACACATATGTATGTATGTGTGTTGGAATAAATATTGAGATACATATGTAAATATGCAGGTACAAACAGAGTCACTAATCATGTTTTACATTTGCCATTATTATTTGAGATGATTCAGGTGGTGATAATGATAATCACCAATGAGTTTGTTCAATGTTTTGTGTTTTGGACAAATTCTTTGATGATTATTCATTACACACACACACACACACACACACACACACACACACACACACATATATATATATATATATATATATATATATATATATATATATATATGCTCAGAACACATTACTGATTACATGTAGAGGTAGTTACACAAATGAGGGTGTGGATAACAGAGTGGAAGACAAGGACAGTACAGTAATGTGATGCAGGCTAGTCAGCACCCAGATGTACTAAAAGTATAATTCCACATTGTAGGATAACAGCAGAACTGTCTGTATTGTTGAGAAAGTGAATTGACAGAAAACTATGTATACAGTGTATGAATGTTGTAGTACCTGGCATAATATTATTGTACTCCATAATAAGTCATTATGGCTACATTACCCTTTAATGTTTAACTGACCCTCACCATTATATCAGACATTTGCATAGACCTAAAATGTGACATCAACACACTGACCATACCTTGTGCGTACTGTTGCGGACATTTGGCAAGGTGATGGCAGTCCTATCATTGAACTGAGACAACGTGTCCTTGTTTTCATTTGATGTATTCAGGTAAGGGGTGTAGCACTTTACAGCTTATCATCAGTGCATAGCAATGAAAGCAATCATCAGAGGTGAAATAATAAGTGGGAACACTGTTCTGTCACTGACAGGAGATATGCAGTCACAGCAATGAGAGCAGTCACCAGAGGTGACATAATGAGTGGGAACACTGTTCTGTCACTGGCATGAGATATGCAGTCACAGCAATGAGAGCAGTCACCAGAGGTGACATAATGAGTGGAACACTGTTCTGTCACTGACATGAGATATGCAGTCATAGCAATGGGAGCAGCCACCAGATGGTGATATATTGAGTGGGAACACTGTTCTGTCACTGGCATGATATCTGCAGTCTAGCTGTCCAGACAATACATTTAGCGTGAGTAGTCTATTTCTCATTCAGGTGTTGGGGTGTGCTTGAATGGTTTGGATCATCCAGAAATGTACTGGCAGGCCTTATGTAAATGTTGGTGCTCATTCATGTCCTGCTAAGTCTTCCAGGATGACAGTACTGCATCTGTATAAGTTTTTAGGTTTTGTCACGTCTCTAAACTAAACAACACTGTGTTATGTGATACTATCATGTAGCCTATGTACAGACATGATTAATAGGTCTGTGAACTGTGATCTGCATTATCAGATATGTATCATATCTGAAATTTATAGACATTCAAGAATGCCTAGAATTTCAAGTCTGTCAGTAACACACAAAGAGGATGTTATTTTCAAACCACATGAATATAAATGTAGATTGTGTTACATACATACATACATGCATACATAGATAACTTGTCAAAAGACAGGGTTATTGATGGCATGAGATTTTGGTTGCAGCACTTAATTTGTACTGCCTTAGTAAAAGTACCCCTGTAATTACCTACTATAATATACTAAGAGTGGTCCTGAAAAGTATATGGTGAAATGTATAGACTGCATTTGCTTCAGCTTTCAAATGCTAATCAGTGTAAACTAACTGTACTTCAGCCAAACATTCAGGAAATATGTGAAAATATCTTTCCACGATGAATGATGGAAAAAAGTGAGAAAAGAAATCCAGTAGGATGAAATCACTATTAGACAAGTAGTTATGGTGTGATTTTTTCTGAAGGACAACATACACGTCAGCTAATAAGAAAATACTTTTAGTTTTAGAGCAGTGATTAGATTCAATTCCAAAGCTGCATGACATTTTTAGAGAAAAGATGCAAAATATTTTATTATTTTAGAATATTTGGACATTTGTTAGTCAACGTTTCTTTGCAAGGGACAACTGTGCAAAGCAATGCTGTGCTGTAAAATGAGGGAAAATCGGTATGATTATAAAAGCGCACCTACATCATTTTTCACACACACACACACACACACACACACACACACACACACACACACACACACACACACACATACACATACTAACAAGCAATGCTAATAACACACTGTATGAGAAATAATTGCTAGTGGAGGGGAAAAGATTTGTAGCACCAAACATGAAAAGTACTATTGCCTAGGCTTGAATACTTACTAGACACAGTTTTGCAAAAACAAGTACATAGTAAAGTAGCTATCACTTCATAGCTAAAGAGGCTCCAGGTGTATGTGTGACAAGATAGCATCTCTAGCTGAGTAAAATCCAGTCATTCAGCTAATCTAATTGCTCATGAGTGGGGGAAGGAAAACATAAAAGGACAAACTGGCTGCAACTGTAAGTTCTAAGCATCTCCTCTAATAACCCCCACTGAGAGTTTGTGTAATCTGACCTGCAGTATGCTAAAATGGCTCTGAAAACCTTGACTCTAGATGAACATGTGACTTAGAGTACTAAAATGTAAACAAACTCCTGTAGCAAAAAATCTGAGCCAGTGCCCCTTTAAGTTGCATTGTAGAGATGTCAGTAGCCATGGCCATTATTCCAAATCTCAGGAGTGAGGGATGAGCACCATCACCAGTGAAGCATTGATGTCTGTTGAGCAAGGCATCTGAGACAGACAGGTAGTAAATTCCCTGACAATGACACCACATGCTAAGGCAATTATTGACTTCCTTCAATTTCTGTGTGTATTGAGCCATAATCCCAGGAGAGACCCAACTGCAGCCACAATGTATGTGAATACTTATGAGAGACACAGACTGGCTTAAAACAGTTATGTGTCTGCATACAGGCCAATGACGTATGTTCCTAGTCATACACACCTGCAAGAACTATGATGCCAACATTATGTTAACTGATATCCCTTGATTTGCGGCAATTTGTGGTAAGGCCTATTGATTCAACCCACAGACAGCTATCTGTCACCTGTCCCATATGTAGCCACTTGACACAGACATCAGTGTGTCTCACAATGTAATCGCCTTTGACTTAAAGGTGTGATGTTGTGTTTTGCCTCGGGTGTTTGACAGGTGAGAGAGTCATGCATGCAGTATTATGTGTACTGTGTACTCCACAGGCAGAATGTACTGAGGAGTCTGTTTGGCTATGTGTCTCGTGAGGAGCTGCACACATGCAGGTGTGTGTGATGTGGGAGTAGATAGCGCAGGATGTGAGCCATGCATGTTGGCATAATGCTCATTGCCATATGTAATGACAGTTGCTGGAGACACCATTGCAGCAAGGTTTGAAATGCAGTCAAATCTGTCACATGTTGTGTTTGTGTGTCATTGGGGTGGAGAGGTGGGAACACTGCCAACACCTCAGCAGCAGCTGCTGCAAAGGTTGGCTCATGCTGCCACACCCTTTGTGTTGACAGCCTGATATACAATGTTTGTAGGCAGACCTTGCAGTGACTTGTGGATGCCCATGCATTCATAGCAGACTTGTTCAACTTTGCTTACATTATGTTGGCCTTGCAAGTGTATGATGCCTGCCAAGCAACTACACAACACATTGGTTGTTGTGTGATATGATGTGGGAACACAGACATGTGTTTCAGGTATATAACTGTACAGTATAACATGCCTAGGACATGTGACAGGTAGACACACATTGGCCAAAGGTGGCCAGTCAGCTGTATTAGGTCTCACAGGCATGTTGTGCAGATATGCACCAGTAATGCATTGAAGGGCAGCATGCATGACGTTGTGAAAGTGTCACCAGTGATGTCTCACCAGCAGTGTGCTGATTGCTACAGCAAGACTGGACATCAATGGACATTGTACATTATATTGTGGCACTACAGCAGTGCTAATAATCCCCTTCTTGTCAGTTCCCTAGCGACATACCGCCAACCTTGAAACAGATGGCATAACACATGCAAAAGCCAACTGATTTCCCAGGTTGCTAATCAAGGCATTTAGTTGTAAAGGGTATGTGAAGCCTACAGAGGGTTTCATGCTGTAGGACAGCTATGTGGAAGAACAAACAGGCTGTGTCCTGCTTGTAATCATGGGCTTCATAGTACAATTTTCCATGTGATGACAGAAAACATATCAGAGCATGGTATCCTATGTGAGAGTGGTGTCGGTGAGACCAGCATTAGTAGTTGCCAGGCACCAGCAATTCTGTGTCTCCCCTGCTTTCCACAGTTTTCACAAGGTAATTGTGTCCTTCCAGTACACACCATTTGGGTAGTGTCCATCTACAGAATACCTGTGAACACCCCCCACCTTACTTTCAAAGAGTATGCATATTACACTTCCCTAAAATGTTTGTCTGCACTCTGTACAGTCACCTTGGATGACTCTCTTCATGGAACATGCTGGAAGCAACTGAAATACTTAGTTGTACAAAGGACAACTAGCATGTAGTGCCAAGCAGTGTCCCCAGATCTCTGAGTCATGTGATATGAAATGCCATTAAAGGAGTTAGCATGGATACAAGCAGTAACACCATTGTACACCCACTGACCTGGACCACGCACCATTTGTTATGCTCAAGGCAAAATCATGCCTACCAACTCTAACTGCTGGACCCCATTGAGTGTTACATTATGCAATGGATGACGGGAATATCACCTACCATGGCCTGACAAGGTATTTGACAATATTAAGCCAGCAGGCCTTGCTGGAAACTGTGTAGGTTATCTGCCAAGTGTTATGACAGCTGGTGGGTAGGTAAGTATCTGATAGTCATAATCTGGTAAGATAGCATTGGAAGCTGCAATGACATTAGTCAAAAGTGGATTTCCCCTGACATCATTCATGTCATACCCCTTCTAGCCATTCTCTCTCTGAAGTCACAGCCACTGTCAGTGTCCTCTAACTACATTAGCAAGTGACTGCATATCAGGAGCTGTCACTGATCCCAAAAAGAACCAACAGTTAACCAGTATGGCCTGTGACACACATTCAGTTTACATTCTGAGCCACTGACAAATAATAATGGCAATGACTGCACAATACTATCCTTTGGAATGTCAACTACCCCTGGGAAATATAGTAGTGTCTGCACACCACACAATGTTGAGCCATTACTCATGGATGTATGGACACAGGGAGAAATGTAGCCTTTGACATTCAGTGGTCAGTGAGATGTCGGGATGCATTCAGTGTTGTACAGCATAAACAGACAGGTCTGTAATGTAACTCCCATACTGTCATGGCCATACTGAATGTGACACTCATCACACCTATCATTGTGCACAGTGGCGCCCTTGCTATGTCACTACACAGGCATATGTTAAAACTGTAGTAGCCACACATATTCCATGGTACTGCAATACACATTGCAGATAACATGTCCTATGGAGTCCATGTCAGGACTGTACATGTGCAGTCTGTCTCATAAATGCTTTGGATGGGATGTGTGTCAGATTCCACTGTGTACCACCAGAGCATCCATAACAAGACTAACACATGTCTTACTCAACCTACACACCTAACCAATCACTGTGGCATAAATACTATATGATGGAGAGACAGGTATGTCCCACAGACAGTATACCCTATATGTAAAAGGCCTCCCATGCATGTGAAGCACACGTCTGCTGTGACACACATCATGTACAGTTTACACCATGGGATGCAGAACACGACAATCATAGCTGTTGTTAGAAAAATGGCTGTACTGGACACAAGAGATGGGTCATCCCCAGCACCACAGATTGTAGATGTATTAACTCCCACCATCCTGGTGACACTTAACAAGGGTATCAGTCCTTTTCACAGATTAGGGATGCATGAGTATGCTGAATGAGGCCATTGTCCTTGTTAGCATGTTATACACATATGGACTTATGGAGCCATGCAACTATAGTACTGTACCTTGCTGAGGACATATTTCTTCTGTGCTGACAGTCTATCCTGTGCTGTGATTTCTATGGCTGTCATGCTACTGCATGTCCATAGGTGTCCCAAACAGAATCCTGAAGCAGAATCATAAACATGTCCATAACACGCCTTTCATTGTATACAGCCGTTACAACATCACACAACACAATGTGCACAAAATTATGTGGCTTGCTCATTACAAATGTCAGCATACAGTATCTGCCAGTAACCACTACAAGTGGCATGGCTAAACAATGCATTACACAAGTACATGTTCATAGGTTCATAGGTTCATACTAGGCTATCTACCCAAGGGCATTTATAAGCCTAGCCCAGAGTTTTGTGGCTTTCACCACCCCTTTAGTTTGAAGGATACTATGCCCATTATTTTGCTGTGCCTCTGTCAAGCAGTGACACTGAGGTAATCCCTGGGGTATACCTGCGATCTCCCATCCATTGGTCAAGATTTCTCTTGAACAAAGCCAGCGAGGTGCTCTGCCTCACATGTACCAGGATTTTGTTCCACAGCATAGGGAGTCTCTGGGTGATGAATCTGTCCCTCCAGCACGTCCTATTAATAACTGTGTTAAGGTTTAAGTCTCTTGCCCTTGTAGTTCTGATGGATTTAGATTTTTTGAGGTGAAGCATGTTCATCAATTCTGGGTTGGACATGGCCTTGTATGTTAGGCACAGGTCACCTCTGAGCAGACTGTAAGCGACTGAATAGAGCTGGAGTTCCTTCAGTCGGGCAGCATAAGACATATTTTTGAGACCCTTTATCCTTTTGGTGAGGAACTTTTGGGGCCTTTCCAATTGCTGCAGGTGTCGGGTCAGATACATTCCGAATGGGGCATTGTACTCAATCATTGGTCTGATGAGTGATGAGTACAGGGGAACAATGACCTCCCTTGATCTAGATGTGAATCCCTGCATGATCAGGTGGGCAATGTAGAAGGTCTTCCTAACTACTTTGGCAACGTGAGTGTCAAACGAAAGGTTACTGTCAACCTGGGTCCCCAGATCCCTGATAACCTCTTCTGTGCTTAGTGGATTGCCACCTATATGGTAGCAAGGGGTAACCTTGTTTTTCCCGAAGGGTATGACTATGCATTTTTTGGCGTTTAACTTTAGGCCATGGCTCTGGCACCAGTTATCCATTTCTATAAGACCCTTCTGAAGGATATCTGTGTCAGATGTGTTCTCGACTATGGCACCCAGTTTGCAATCATCTGCAAACTTTGTCAGCCATAATCCTCCTGTGTTTGCTTGTACTTCTGAAAAGTAGATGCCAAACAAGAGTGGGCCCAAGACTGAGCCCTGTGGGACACCACTTGTGACAGGCTTTGAGTCTGACATGGGGCCAGCAACTCTGACCCTGTGGGTTCTGTCACTTAGCCAGTTTGCAACCCATCTTGTGACGTATGGGTTTACATTTAAGCTGGTGAGTTTTTCAATGATACCTGAGTGGGGTATTGTGTTGAAAGCCTTTGCCAGGTCAAGGTAGGCTGTGTGGACTGCCTTGCCCTCATCAATGGCCTTAGTGACTGTTTCGAAAAAGTCAACCAAGTTTAAAAGGCATGATCTGCCTTTGACAAAGCCAAACTGGGTTGGATCCAATGTTTGCAAGTCCCCTATGTCTTTATTTATGAGTTTCATTATGATCCTCTCCATAGCTTTGCAAACCAGGCTTGTCAAGCTGATGGGACGGTAATTTCCAGGGTCGGTGGAGGCACCGCCTTTGTGAAGTGGGACCACAGTTGCCGTACGCCACTCCTTGGGTACGTATCCTGAGATGAGGCTAAGTTTAAACAGCTGCCCTAACTGTGGGTTTAATTCCTCATTGAGTTCGTGGAGCACACAACCGGGGATACCATCTGGTCCCATGGATGCTGTGTTTTTCGCCTTGGAGAGAGCAGTTCTTACCTGAGTGTTTGAGATGTTTGGGGGGCTACAATCCTCTGGTATAGATATCTCTCCTTTTGGGGGGAGGGGGGGTGAAATTTGCACTGAACCTGTCAGCCAGTATGTTGGCAATGTCTGTAGGTTCAGTGATTTTTACATCATTTTGAACTAATTAGGTTTCTAACATAGCTAAAAAAGGCCTTATGATTGTCTTTTGAGTCCTTAGCGACTTTTCTCTCAAAATTTGCCTTGGAGGATTTTATGAGAGATCTTAGTTTTTTACTTATAATGATCCAGGGTGTCTTCCCTTTTAAGGATTTTGCTCTATCTTGTAGTAGCTTCCTCCTTTTGTTGTAGAGCTTGTTTATGGCTGGGGTCCACCAGAGTGGATGCTTGCCTTTGGTACAAAGAGTCTTTGTTTTGTTTGGGATTGCCTGATCCATGCAGTCCTGTAGGTGCTGGTAGAAGGCATTAGTAAGTGATTCAGCGGCTTGAGTAATGGTTTCCGCAGGTTCGGGGGCCTTGAAAGAGACCACACTAGTTTTTAGAAGTGTGAAGTCGGCTTTTGAGAAGTTCTTCACTGTGGTCTTTTTTATCTGGGGTGGGGGCGGGATGTGGACTTCCAGTGAGATTAGTTTATGATCTGATCTCACCAGTGAGGGGTATACTTCCGGTGTTGAACATTGTGACCCCATGTTCGTGATGATGAGATCTAGTATGTTTTCTCCTCTTGTGGGGATGGTGACTAGTTGTTCCATGGCATTTGAGTTTATGAACTCTAGGAACCTTTGGGCTAGAGTGTTTGGGCTTGAGTAGTGATCCCAGTCTATATTCGGATAGTTGAAATCACCTAGTATGATGGTGTTTGGAGATACATTTATCCCCTCCAGTGTTTTCAGGAAAGCTATGTGAGGTTCCTGAGTTTGAGAGGGTGGCCTGTAACATGCTACAAATTGCAGAGCAGTCTTGCCTATGGTTAATTGCACCTGGATGGTCTCCGATGCATCGTGCGTTGCCACTAACCTTGAGGTGTGGGTGTCCTTGATGAATATGGACACCCCCCCCTCCTTTCTTGGTGTTGTCCGGATTTTGGGGCCGGAACGCATGATATGAGGTAAAACCTGATAGTGCCGGGGTGCTCTCAGGAGCCTTGAACCAGGTTTCAGTCACAGCACAGACATCAATGTTCTCCATACTGAGAAGGGCTTCGAGTGCGTGCATCTTGAGGTTGAGACTTCTGGCATTGAGCAGCATTACCCTTAGTTTTTTTCTTTTTTGTGTTCTAGGGTGGTAGGTTTAGAATTTCAGCCTTGCCTTGAAAAGGCACTATGGGGGTGGCAAGAGCCTTTGCCAATATCCGGAAGCCCAGGGTGACAGGTGCAAGCCGTCCCTTGAAGCAGCGTGGCTTGTCCAGCATGTCATCCCAGGCAGACAGACATTGGATCCCCTTTGAATGACACCAGAGTTTAAGCCAATTATTAAAGCTGATCATCTTGTCTCTGTATTGTGGCATCATTCTAGGTGAAGGTAGGATACTGCTCAAGGTCAGGGTCATACCTGCCTGGGCTACATAATCAGAGAGCTCCTCTATGTCTCTTTTCATGTAGTCCAGGGAGGTACGTCTCAGGTCGTTCACACCAGCATGGACAATGACTGAGTCGTACTTGTACCTGCTGTTGAGAGACCTGAGTGCTTGCATTATGTGGCGGATTCTAGCGCCCGACAGGCAGCTTACTGTGACCTTCTCCTTACTCAATCTGGTGAGCGGGACGTCAGTGTGTCTGACTATGGAGTCACCAATGACGAGTGTGTCTGGCATTGTGTTTGGCCTTAAGGGCTGTGACTGTTTGGCACACTGACTTTGTGGTCTATGTGTTGCATGTGTTGTGTCCTGAGGTGGCAGTTGTTTGGGTGTCTGCTGTCTGTCTGTTAATTTATATAGTCACCCTGTATATCAGGCACATGCCTTAATTTCCCTGCATTGATGACAAGGATGACAGGGATGTGGCACAGCTGTCATCACATGCACAGAGTGTTGTGTGGGGGTGCAGGAGGTCTAGGCTGACCCAAAAGGTTGACAGCATGTATGTGAGTCAGGAAGGGAAGCAGACAAGATGAAGCATAGAATTGTGCCATGTGTGTCTATAGGTGACCTGCATTTGACAGTGGTGTGTGAGTGTGTGCATGTACACAGTCAAGCTCAGTGCTGGCCCTACATGTTTGTATGTTGAACAGCTTTGAACCATGCATGGAAGAGCTGACAGTTCACAGTCTCTGGCCCCAAATATGGGAACTGGCTCTGCCAGGAGTTGCACTGGCACCTCCATGCCCAAGGTCAAAAGTGCTGCTAGTACTTGACGGTGACTGCTGTCTGCTGGGACCATGTCCTCCATGGGAATGCCCAGGACCACGAGCCCATGACCTGTCATGTCTTGGCATGGACAGCACATTTATCTCTGTAGTGCTAGATGTATTGCCACTATGGGAGCATGATTGTGCAAGGCCACGTGGACTCTCTGCTGATGAGGTTGCTGAGCTACATCCACAAGGCCAACGCTCACCTCTAACCACATGCTTCAGCGCAGACTGCAATTTCAAGGCAGCTACTGTTTTGGCCCACCTTCTGTCCACTGCATCAGTGAACCAATGCAGGGTATCACCAATGCAGTGGAGGCAGTCACAAATGTCTGACTGTGCTGCACCCATAAAATTGAGAATACATCTGGAGTTCCTTTCAGAATGTGCCTGTGCCTCCATAATTACCCGAAACATATGCCAAATGAACAGTGATGTGACACCTGCAACAGGTGGTGGGAGAAGGACAGATGGCTTCCTATGAGCACCCCTCTCAATCTGCCTGTGTGGAACCTCTCCAGCTGTATGTTTATGGCCAGTGTCTATACTCACTGGAGCCATAGTCACCACATTTTCCTGTTCAATGTCCCCACCTTCTGACTGTCCAATATCTGTGGCCTCTGGGGACTGGGTATGTGTTGGCATACTGACTGTGTGCAGTGACAATGTGGGCAGAGAAGTGATGTCTACTTCTGGGACATATTTAGCCCCTGAAACCCCCACCTGTGCCTCACTGTGACCACCATCATCATCAGAGTCTGAAGAGACACTGACATCAGGTCATGTAGGGGACAGAGACCAACTCCCTTGTCACCTGTGATAAGAGAGGAAAAAGCAGTACATTAAAACCTACACTATTATGCTCTCCAGTATGATGTTGCATTAATTGCACAACTCTATACAGTGTTAGCACTATTACAGACCTGTTCAAACCCTGACCTCATATAATAGTACAAGAGGAGATTACTCTTCCCACTAACAGCTGTAGTTTCTTGAAAATAAATGATCTTTTCACAGCAATCTCATCCACTAAATGAGGTTCACTTTTGACATTTGTGAAGACTCTGCACAGTTGACACATATGGCAATCTGCAATGCCCTGCAAATACTGTCACATCTATCAGTGTGGTGACACATACAAGGCATACATATGACTATATCATGTGTACAGTCATAAAATATCTGTGCAGTTGGCAATCATGTCTACAGTACAGGACTCCAGGCAGTAGGCCTGGGATGACACTTTAGAGATTGCATTGCTGTAAACCTACATCTATAGTAAAGCAGTGTCATGCTTAGCAGGAGCAGGACCATGGGTTTGTCCGATTCCTGATGGACCTATGAAAAGTAAAAGGAGTGGTAATGTCAGTACCACTGCATGTGGCACCACAACAAGGTAACACGTCCATGTATCTCACATTTACAGTAGCTACTATGTTAATTTTTATATCGGTCAATATCTGAGCAGGAGAGTCAAACTGCAAAGAAACCCTTCCCCCCCACAAAGATACAGACTTGACAGCTACATATGAGTATGCACACCTTGACACACTGAATGTTACAGTATTGCAATAGTGATCAAATTAATCTTATCTGCATGCTCTTCTGCCATGGAAATTGTGGCACCCGCATCCAAGATGTATGGTGTGATGGATGCCTGGAAGCTGTTGTGTGTGCCGAGGTTCACCAGGAATTCCTCAGTGGATGAGAGTGGTTGTTCTGCTGCAGGCTCTCCACCAGAGATGACATGGCTACATCTGCTGCTCTTGTGTGTGCAGCATTGATCATGTCCATTGTCCGGTGTCGAACCTGCACATATGTTCTGCTCTGATGACCTACAACATTCACATCATGGATAAGGTCAGCCCACATTGTTGCCTGATGTTCCCTGTTTTGCCTTCCTCTGGACAGTAGGAGTTCATGGTGTTGCCAGAGGCCTTCAAGTATAATCTCATTCTCCTCATTCATAAAGGTGCACAGCATCTTGGGTACATGTGTCCTGAAAGACAACAGAATGGGAACACATGTCAGGATCACATACGTGGAAGTACACTATGTAGATATGCAGCAAGAACAGAATGGCTGTCAGTATCCACTGCTTGAGCACACATGTCATATTTTACAGTGTGCAAACATATTAAGTGTGTGAATACAACTAAGATATTATCGATAGTCAGATATTCCTGTGTGTGCCATGACAGATACTGCTGTATGATCATACACACAACACTGGAGTTTATTGTAGTGTGTTCCCTAGTGGCAACCCCTCAGATAATATGTCAAAACAATACTGCCGTGCAAATAGCAGTTTGCTATTATAACCACTATAAAGGGATAGCCCCAAGAGACCAGTGTGCCACATTGACAAAAAGCATTCCACCCTTGATGTATTGTACATTCTCAGTGGATGTAACAAATCTGGATATCAATCACGTCATTATCACAGTTCTAAGAAAGGCTTAATGCTGCAACCCCTATTCGCTGTACGTATATTCACATGTCTGAATCCTGTTGTAAACAAAAATATTGCATACCTGCTGGAGTGCACAACTCCTCTGTTCATATGTGGTGATATTTAAGTTTTTGCAAATGTGTATTCTATGTACAGAAGTCTCATGCAGAATGGCTTCCCATAGCCAACATGTTTTCCTTTTAACATGCTTCTGATTAGCAGGTGACTGCCTCTTAACCAATCTATGGTTCTGAAATGCTAATTTCAGGCAACACAGCTGATTTGCACTATCATCAGCAAATAACATGCAACCACTGTGTGATATATAAGGCCTTCATGTAGATTACAAGCCCTTTCTGATATGTTGTGCTGGACATTACTGGGGTGAGGAGACTACATCATTGCAGATGGTAGGTCTGTAGAAGCTACTGCTACCTAGAGATGTGTGTGGTACAGGCTGCATCTGCTGCTGCAGGTAATAGGCCTAAGCAGACAACAAGCTGTAGGTGTAACTGTGGCAGCTGTGGCAGCCTTGTAGTGGAGGCAGAGTCCGAGTCAGGGTAGCCATTCCACTCCAGTTAAGGCATGTGTTTAAGGTAAGTATGCTAGGCAATTATATCATTAACAGAGTACTAGGCTACATTTGTTGTTTCTTTGAACAACATAGGGGATAAATATATCATTATGTCCACTATCTTGGCAACTATCAGGCCACTGTTGCAGTCTGTTACTCATTTGAGACTTGTATGCTGACAGTCCCTCTTATGAGCAAGGGCTCCATATATGTATCTTAGTTATGCAGCTGTGCTAATCTGCACTGTGAGTTTGAAAGGATTGTGTACTGCACCCTGACAGTAGTGGGCTGCATTTGCATTACCTTAGTTAAAATCCTCTGTGAATGCATACTAATGCATAACATGACATGTTATGCACTTATAGTTTTGCTAAAGGGATATGTGTAGTGTGTTCCCATCTGCAGGCCTGTAACATTCATCAGTGACAAGCAGATATTTTATTTGAAATGCATTTTGTGGATAAAGGGTACATTACTCAGTGATTAATTGGTGGCTTCACAATAATGTTACTTAAATGCTACACACCACTGAATTTGAAACAAGGACTGTGTGTGGCAAAATGTACTGCTTAGAAGGCCTTTAACAGACTGAACTACTGATTCACTGTAACAGGAGGTGCATTTGCAAGATATAAATATACACATACAGGCTGTGACATACAAATTTTACACCCATCATTATGTGCTTGGCTTTATATGGATGTATTTCTGCACCAAGGTCCCTGTTGTATATGTATTTTTCCCGTAATGTTACTTAATGTTGAGTTACACATAATATACCTTAATATATATTTGGATTAATAAATATTATGTTCCATTCAAGTGGATCTGCGCATTGCACTGCATTGCATAAACTTGCTTAAAGATAAATGGAAAAATTGTGATTGCACCTTAGAGTCTGGTGGAAAAGTACACCATTAGAAAGCCAAACACACAGAAATGGATGTAAGTGAGGTTTCTAATAGCAGGTACATGTCCCCTTTTCCCAGCAACATTTACAAGTGCATCTGCTAAGGCACCATGGGGTGGTACTGGTACTACCCAACGCCACAGGTAGTGCAGGGGCAGCAGAGATGGTACCACCAGCCTGGCTTCCACATGTACTGTGACTTGGTGCCATGGCCAGAGGAGGCAAGGTAGGTGGATCACATGGAACCAACCAACCTTGATGCTCTATAGTAAAGTAGTTACATGAAAAAGTAAAAGTTTTTATGAACCAAATCAATGTTAGTATTAATTGAATGGAACATAATATTTATTAATCCAAATATATATTAAGGTATATTATGTGTAACACAACATTAAGTAACATCACAGTAAGTATTAAGTCCAAAAAAGTGCCAGGGTCCGCTGTAAAGTGATCCAAGACAAATTTATTCCACAAGGTTGAAATAACACGCTGCTTGCTGGTCTCCAAACCAGCGAAACCAACAGTACAATAAACGCTCTTACATACACATTAGAGAAACTGCGTTTTCGTCGTTAAGACTTCATCAGACAATGTAGTAAACTTTAACACTCTTTTAAATACTGAATGAATTGATTGATATCTATTTCATTGGTCCTATATCGTGCCTTACTCATTCAAACACACCAATCCAAACATCTAAATCATTAATATGAATGCCTTTATCATTAATATGAATGCCTTTGTCATTAAAGTGCTTTGTGCTTTTAAAAAACGTATATTAAAAAGAGAATTAAAAACTGACGTTTCACTATAAATACTAATAGTATTAATTGTTTAAATATGAATATAAATAAATATACAATCGTAAAAAATCTATTTAAAAAACATGTGTTAATGATGAATGCATAACTTATATTTTGGTGAAAAGAACTTGATAAACCATCATATATTAATGCCCTCTAGTGTCCAGAATACGAACTACTCTATAATTTGTTAGCTCTTATTTTTAATAGGGGTGTTATAGTTAAAAATTCATTGATTCCTGGACTATTGTTGGAATCCAAGTACACCTGCCACCATAGTTCCTTATTTTCCAGGATTTCCTCCCAGATTCCTCCCCTATTGTCAGGCTTAACTTGGTCCAACACAAAAAATTCATATTTAGCTTCAGGGCATGCATTACTATGTTTATATACTTATTCTACTTAGTAGAAGAAGGAAGACTAGGTAGGTTTGAACCTATACTAGGCAAGGGGAATAAGCCCAAATTGGGGTTGGGGTATAACTCAGAAACAAATAGTAAGAAGAATGATCAAGATAGTTATAGGAGAAGTCTAGTTTTAGAATATAATAGTTCCAATACAAAGTTAAGCTATTTTTTCAAAAAATAATGGAAAAAGTTTAGTATTCTAACGGATATAGAAGAGATACCTAGAATGGAACCCAAGATAGTATTTAAAAATCCACCTAATGTAGGTAAAATTTTAGAAAGAGGAAATAAAATGGTTAGGGACAGCAACACTAGGAGGTGGGGGACATACAAATGCAGAAGATGCCATCAATGCCCATACATAATTAACAAGGCAGAAATATATATAGACAGCAGAAAGAGAAGGATTAAAAGCAGGACTTACTATAATTGTGACAGTAGGGGAGTTGTTTATATAGCAATTTGTCAGATATGTCAGTCGTTCTACGTGGGTAAGACTGAGAGATGTTTGAAACGTAGAATATATGAACACAATTATGACATCTCAAAAGCTAAAAATACTAATGCACTATATAAACATAGTAATGCATGCCCTGAAGCTAAATATGAATTTTTTGTGTTGGACCAAGTTAAGCCTGACAATAGGGGAGGACTCTGGGAGGAAATCCTGGAAAATAAGGAACTATGGTGGCAGGTGTACTTGGATTCCAACAATAGTCCAGGAATCAATGAATATTTAACTATAACACCCCTATTAAAAATAAGAGCTAACAAATTATAGAGTAGTTCGTATTCTGGACACTAGAGGGCATTAATATATGATGGTTTATCAAGTTCTTTTCACCAAAATATAAGTTATGCATTCATCATTAACACATGTTTTTTAAATAGATTTTTTACGATTGTATATTTATTTATATTCATATTTAAACAATTAATACTATTAGTATTTATAGTGAAACGTCAGTTTTAATTCTCTTTTTTAATATACGTTTTTTAAAAGCACAAAGCACTTTAATGACAAAGGCATTCATATTAATGATTTAGATGTTTGGATTGGTGTGTTTGAATGAGTATGGCACGATATAGGACCAATGAAATAGATATCAATCAATTCATTCAGTATTTAAAAGAGTGTTAAAGTTTACTACATTGTCTGATGAAGTCTTAACGACGAAAACGCAGTTTCTCTAATGTGTATGTAAGAGCGTTTATTGTACTGTTGGTTTCGCTGGTTTGGAGACCAGCAAGCAGCGTGTTATTTCAACCTTGTGGAATAAATTTGTCTTGGATCACTTTACAGCGGACCCTGGCACTTTTTTGGACTTATCACAGTAAGTATGTTAACAGCAAACCAGTATGAATTAAACCATAAGGCCAGTAAAACAGTGTAACAAAATATGTTAATATGAAATCATAATAATAAATAACAATAATAAATTAAAGAAGATAAGGGGTGAGGTAGAGACAAAAACATACCATTAGTTATCTTGCAAGTAATATTACTACACATAGTGCAACTGCAAATGTCTACAGGTGTGCAGTCTCAGTTGTAAATACAGTGACTACAATTCTTCTATAGCTGACACAGCACATACATACCTCTCAAACTGTTAGCATGGGACAGTATGGACCAAGCAGTAACAAATACAGGTACACAAATACACAGAACAGTTTCACATAATGTGGATTTACATAACTACCGAGGTGTTATGTAAATGGATTTGAAAATATATGCCATTCCAGGTAACCATTTATGTGGTAATCATGGAACAGACAGATTAGGCACTTGCAACTACATTACGAAAAATCATGACTGTTGAGAAGCATGTTTGTGTACATTCAGTAAACTAGACAGGTGTCATGACTTAGTTAGCAGACATGGGAGTAGAGCCCAATAGCTGTGACTGCAGGGGACATCTGCAAATTATGTAACAACTGACTTGACCAATTTAAAACAGACATGCAATGACTATAGCCTTATTGCAAATATTAAGACATATTTTTTTAGGAAACTACAATGCTACTTAACACTTTATTGGTATTGCTGATAATTCTCTGTAAAAGCTATACACTCTGTCTGCTCATAAAGTGGGCTACCTTGGCCATTAGCTTTTATTCCTGGAACAGATGAAAATGTGAGCATTATGTGACTGATACTGGCCTGGTGACAACCTTGAACCATACTATTAGTTGAGCAAAACATTTTACACAACATTCCTTTTACATTGTAGAGCTATTACCGTTTTACACTTGACTGCAGTGACAGTAGAACACATTAGCAATATATACAGTCATGCTGCAAATATTAAGACAGATATATTTAGGAAACCAAAATGTTGCTTAACACTTTATTGGTATTGCTGATAATTCACTTATTTATAACAATACAATTGTTATTGTTCATTTATTGCACTACAGTTCTATTTGCCCATTTATTGCAGTACAATTTTTATTGTCTATTCTTTATTGCAGTACATTTTTGCATTCTTTATTGCTCATTGCACTACAGGTAGCATAATACATCTGTACCTACCACCCTCATGGTGAAACCTGGCCAGGTGCCTAGCATGGGACTGAATATTACAAGTACTCTTAGCTGCAGCTATTGGGAGAGAAACACACCATTATGCATACCAGTTTTATACACATTCAACTTGCATTTTGGTAAAACAGTGGAAAAAATACTTACATATATTTGTGGCATGCCCAGCCCTAGCCTATTGAAACCAGGTGTCCAATGTTCCCCTTTTTCTCCACTTTAAGTTGCAATAGTGGTGACGACACTGCTCACCAGTGCAGGGGATACAAGTAGCACTGGTAAGATCCTTGGCCAACTGATCCCAGGCCTCAACCTTACACTCTGAGCCCTGCTAACCACTCTGCAGCAGCCTGGGTTCTTAATTCTGTATGAGGAGCCCATAAAAACCTCGGACTCCTGGATACTCCATCTCTGTGCCCAAAAGTGTGCATGCTCTCCATTACCTGGCATATCAGCAGATAAGCATACTCCAATAAATGATGTAGAATTCCAACCTATTGTCCTTAATATAGGCTGTTTTCCCACCCTTACATGTCATTCAGCAATATTGAAAAAAGTGTTGTGTTGATTAGCATCGTGTAAACCAGCTAAGCAAAGCTGTGCAGCGTGAAAACTCACAGAACTGTGGTTTTATCAAAGCTTAGCAAGATTCAAACAATATCAGCTGTTAACCATGTTAAAGCAGTGCTTAGCACTGTGCAGCTCTCTGAAATGTAAAAATATTGATTTTAATGTAAAAGACATTTTACATTGCATTCAACAAATCTTATTTGTGCTAGGGACTTGAACTCTTGACCTAGGAAACTTTAGATCATCACTCTACCCATTTATCTACTTGAAGTATGCCTTCACACACACTACTGAGCAATCGAGGAGCACCACACAAATGGGCTTAGACAGATGTAAACAAAAGCAGAAATAAATAAATAATTACATCCGGTTTTTATTTTTAGATGTCTGACAGGTGTCTGCTGTGGATGTGTAAGTGCGGCCTGGCATTGAGGCACTCTGCACTGCACCATGCAAACAGACATAAAAAAAAATTAAAAAAAAAAACAGTTAACAGCTATAATTAATTACATCAGGTTTCTATTATTAGATGTCTGGCAGGTGTCAGCTGTCTATATATAAGTGCAACTTGGCAGTGGTACGCTCAGCACCATTCCATGCAAATGGCCATTAAAAAAAAAAAAAAAGACATAACACTTTATGCATTTAATACACAAACTATTAATACACAGTATATTTTGCCAGTAGCATGAAACATTACAGGGAACCTCACCATGTGCATAACATCTGACCAGTATCTACACTTCTGCTTACATGGATTCAATATCCCTGTTGCTATACTTTCCCTTAGCAATGTGCCATCATTAATATGCATAGCATGCTGCTGAGGGTGAACTGTGCCCATGTACATGGATACATTTTTCTCTACATGGAGCCTTTATGAAGGTTATTATAGCCTGTGGTTAGTTAATACAAAAAAGTAGCACATAGCAAAAAATGATGTCTTTTTCCCCTTTTTGTATATTTTATGTGATTTGGATATTGTTTCAAACATTTTCATAATTATTTTGAATATTTTTATCACTATATTGCAGTTTTGGACATTTTGTTTAATAAGAAATTCATTTTGAGCATTCTGAGGGCTTCATTTTATATTTATAGCAAAATAAATCATTTAAGGAAGTTTTAGTACATGGAATTTGTTTCTGACCTGATTTGCAAGTTGTTTGAGCAGTTGGGATGATCCACTCCTATATATTCCTCTAACTTTAACCAGCTACCTCATGGCTGTAACTCTGGATCCCATTCTGACACCATGTCACTCTTCCTATGTCCATTAAGAAGACGTTGAGACTTGCGTGTTTGTTGAAGTAGTTTATTGTATACAAATACATCAAGATGGATTGCAGGAACATTAAACTTAAATGAACTATCTAACTGACTGACTACATACTTGCATGCTCTCACTCTGGCTGGCCACTCAAAATGGCACTCTTGCTTGCACATGCTCAGTTGTTATATGCATGTGCTGACTCACTTGAATGCTTCTTAAAGGTATATCACACACACTGATCTACAAAAGGAACGCCAGTAGGTTTGTTGTTAAATACATGAATTTTCTCAACATTTTTACTTAAATTTTTCTTAATATACTATCAGCTTTAAATTCATAAAGGAATATAGTGAAACTTTTATTTTTTTCACCAAACAAAAAATTCATGAAACAGTACAAAAATCAAATAGGATACATGTCTGGAATTAGATTATTATAGACAAGCATTTCATAAAATGCACATGATGATTTTCTGTACAAAAAAAATCAACTTCACAATTGCATTAGCAAAATTAAATGTGGTCTAAGATCACTGATGTTTCAAATTTATTAAATACAGTCATTCCATGATTCATTATTTTTTGATGAGCTGAGTTAACCTATTCCACAATTCAACGTTTCAAAGAGCTAAATTTACCTAAACTAAAGTAAATGTTATTAGAATCCTTTAAGTAAAATATCAATAACCTATTCCAAAACAGAAATAATTTTTTTGATGAAATGACACCAGGCTCTCAGCATAAAACAAACAATCTTTTATTTTAAGACAACATGTTGTTTTAAAATACAAGATTGTTCATTTTATGCTAAGAACCTGATGTCATCTCACCATTCTACTTTTCTGGACTGCTTTACTCTGGTTTATTTGCTTGGTGAGACGTTTACACAGCACAGGTTGGTTGTTTTTTCCTGTCAGAAAGATTTTTTTTGTTGAGGAGGAGTGCCCACCAATTCTTGATATGAATTATAACATCACATCCTAGCTAAATCTGAATCTGACATATTGAACAGGAAGGAAACTATAAAGGATACACAATAAAAAATATGTATTTCCCTTTTTCTAAAAATGTAGGGTTATCATTTGCTTTTTTTATGTCTTGTCTGGTACATATTTGATCTCAGCCAAAAGGTCGGCTTCACTGAATAATACTTTATTGAAGCTTTCTTATTAAAACAATATTCCATTAAACACATTTAAATTATTATGTACCAAATGCTAAACATGCTCTTCTTTTGAAGACATAATAATAATAATAATAATAATAATAATAATAATAATACATTTTAAATATTTCTGACTTTTTTCTTAGGGAAAACATATCTTTCAGAACAAAATTATAGAATTCCACTTTAATGAGAGGTTGAACAGTGTCCCCTTCACTGTATTGTGAAAGACTAGGTAAAAAAGTGATAGGCCAGATTCAGAATAAGCTGCTACTGCTGAGGAAGTCCTTTTTGATTCAGAGACAGGCCCACCACAGTTAGGGTTGCCACCTTTGCAAATGGCCAAAGCTGGACATTTTTGGTACAAACATCAGATTTTACAGTCCGACACATACCCACGGCCAGTACAAAGGAGAGAACTTAACTTTTTTTGCCTAAATGAAAGCTTATTCTTGTAGCATTTTAGTTGCTTATTCTGTTTCTTATAACATTTAGGTATTTTAGATACAGAATAACTGTTTTATGCAACTATTACATAAAATATAGGAAATAATTTTGTCCTAAAATCTCAGGACGTTTGCCATTTTTACAATTTTTTGTCAGGACACAACTGCCCAAAGAGAGACTGTCCTTTCCAAAGAGGGACAGGTGGTAACCCTAACCACAGTGACCCTACAGGGTCTGTAATATTTCCACTGCGGGATATCTACTCAGCCAAGCTGTTTGTTAATGAAACATTGTGGGAGAACAACCTGTGCTTATTAGCCTTCTGATTCCCACAGAAATGCCTGCAGTAAAACATTTACACAGCTGAGTGATACAGAAAATCACTAGGCTGAGTCAATTAGCTCAGCTGATCAAGTTAATTAACTCTGCCAAAAAGTTCACATAACTCATCACTTTCAAAGGATGAGATCACATTAGAGGTAAGTGCCAGGGAGTGTAACGGAGAGGTGGTGTTGGGCTGTGTGTAGGTGTGTGTGTGTGTGCGTGTGTGTGTGTGTGTGTGTGTGTGTGTGTGTGTGTTTTGTGTGTATGTCTGTATGTGTGGATGGTTGTTTGTGTGTGCGTATGTGTGTGTGTGTGTGTGTGTGTGTGTGCGTGTGTGTGTGTGTGTGTGTGTGTGTGTGTGTGTGTGTGTGTGTGTGTGTGTGTGTGTGTGTGTGTGAGTGTGTGTGTGTGTGTGTGTGTGTGTGTGTGTGTGTGTGTGTGTGTGTGTGTGTGTGTGTGTGTGTGTGTGTGTGTGTATGTGTATTTGTGATTTACTGTACATCTGCCTGGGTGGTTGCAGTAGGAGATTAATTAGAGGACAGGTAGTGGAGGTGTGTGGTTGTGTGTGTTTGCATATATGCTTGTGCATGTTTGTGTGAAGGGGAAAGCTGTTACACCTCTAACCCCCTCCCCAAACTAATAATCAAATCCTGAAATACTGCAGGGACCAACACACCAGGGAAACTTTTTATTATATTACAGTCACTTAAAAACTTAATAAAACAGTTTTGCAGCATGAAAGATGTATGAGTCAGGGGAAGACACTAGACTCCATGGATACTCTAAACATTATCCTACAGTCACTTAAAAAGTTAACAGAACAACAGTTTTGCAGCACAAATTATGTATTGGCTAGGTGAACTTTAAAGACCAGAACAATTATTTAAATATTACCCTACAGTCACATATAAAGGTAGCAGAACAACAGTTTTACAGCACAAAAATGAATGAGGATGGGGATCATTAGTTAACCGGGCTACTTTTTAGATATTATACTAAGTCACTAATAAATATATCAGAAGAAGAGGGAAAGGGGTTCAGGCTCTGTGCCCTCACCGCAGAGAATTGTGTTTTAGTCCTCTGCATGAGCACTAGACATAAAACTTAATGAGTCATCAAGTTTTATGTATGTATTTGTGTGGTTTGTTACTGAATTGGGATTTTGATTAAAGTTTTTCCAACTGAAGCTGTTGTGGCCCTTCTGTCACTTCCTATTCTTTGGTTATTAATCAATTCTGGCACTCTTACTTTATTTTTCTTGTTTAAAGCTCTAATCTCTGCAGTCTAGGAGGTGCCTTATATATAAAAAGAAATATTACTGTAACTTGAATGATTTATGATTTGTTTTCATCTTATCAAATCCACTATTTTGTGTATTCCTAGAATTTCTCAAATTCATACCCCATTGCTGAAAGTGTTTTCAGATTATATCTGTGCTTTCACTTCACATTAGATCTTGCTCAGTTTTAATCCAAGGATTTACTGCTATTTTTCTTGAATCCTAAATGACTGGCATTGCATCATGATTTATTTCTATACAATATTCACCTGCCAGTCATTGGAAGCATATAAACTATGTCGACATCTTCAAAATTAATTTATTCTCCTGTAAGTTCACAACTCCCTTAACATTCTAAATGGGTTTCATTTGAAGTATAACTGTACGTATTCACATCATAGTCTTTTCATAGGTTCATAGGTTCATAGCTAGGTACTAGGCTATCTGCCCGAGGGCATTTATAAGCCTAGCCAGAGAGTGTCGGCTTTCGCCACCCCATTGATTAATTAACTGATCCTCTGTCAAGCAGAGCCAATGAAGTGATCCCAGGGGTGTATTTTCTGTTACCCATCCACTCATCAAGGGTTCTCTTGAAGAGTGTTAATGAGGGGCTCTGCCTGATGTAATTTGGAATTTTGTTCCAAAGCATGGGGAGTCTCTGTGACAGGAATCTATCCCTCCAACATGTTCTATTTAATGTTGTGGTGAGGTTTAGCTCACTAGAGCATGTGGCTCACAGTGACTTGGATTTCTTTAGGTGGAGCATGTCCATCAATTCTGAGTTGGACATGGCTTTGTAAGTCAGGCAGAGATCACCTCTGAGTAAGCAATATGCCACTGAGTACAGCCAGAGTTTTTTTCAGTCAGGCTGCATAGGACATATGTTTGAGACCAGCAAGCCTCTTGATGAGGTACTTTTGTGGTCTTTCCAGCTGTTGGAAGTGTCTTGTGAGGTACATCCCAAATGGGGCATTGTGCTCTATGATGGGTCTAATGAGTGGTGAGTAGAGGGGCACTATAACCTCTTTATTTCTAGATGTGAACCCTTTAGTAATTAGATGGGCCACATAGAATGATTTCCTAACTACTTTGGCAATATGTTTGTCAAAAGAGAAATTACTATCTACGTGGGTCCCCAGATCTCTTATTACCTCTTCTGTATTAAGGGGGCTGCCACCTATGTGATAATTCGTGGGTGTTTTTTTTTTCCCAAATGGGATGACTATGCATTTTTTGGCATTTAGCTTGAGGCCATGACTTTGACACCAGGTGTCCGTCTCAATAAGGCCCTTTTGGGGAATGTCCGTGTCAGCCAGAGAGTCAATTATGGCTCCCAGTTTGCAGTCATCGGCTAACTTGGTTAGCTATAGTCCTCCTGTGTTTGCCTGTACTTCTGAGAAGTATATGCTGAACAGTAGGGTTCCCAGGACTGAGACTTGTGGGACACCACTTGTGACTGGTATAGAGTCGGACCTGGAGCCCGCTATTCTTACCGTGTGCGTTCTGTCTGTAAGCCAGTTGGCAACTCATCTCATGACGTAGGGGTTTATGTTCAGGCTAGTGTGTTTTTCTGTAATACCTGAGTGGAGAATGGTGTGGAAAGCCTTGGCGAGGTCAAGGTAGGCTGTGTGAACCAACTTTCCCTCATCTATGGCCTTAGTGACTGTCTTGAAGAAGTCAGCCAGGTTTAGTAGACATGGTCTGCCCTTAACAAAGCTGAACTGGGTTGGGTCAAGTGTTTGGAGGTTCCCAATGTCTTTGTTAATGAGTTCCATGATGATGCGCTCCATAACCTTGCAGACCAGGCTAGTCAGGCTTTCGGGGCAAAACTTACCAGGGCCAGTTGTGGCCCCTCCTTTGTGGGGAGGAATAACCGTTGCTGTGCGACATTCTATGGGCACATAGCCTGTGAAGAGGCTGAGGTTGAACAGCGTGTTTAGGTGAGGGGGTTAGTTTGTTCTGTAGTTCATGCAAGAAGCAGCCTGGGACACCATCTGGTCCCATTGATGCTGTGTTTTTGGCATTTTTAAGAGCTGTTTTCACCTGTGAGCACTGTGATTTTTGGGACACTACACTTTTCCGGTATTGTTGTGGGCCCTTTTGGAGGTGATGGGGGGGTGAAGTTTGCACTGAATTTATTTTATTTTTATTTATTTTATTTTACATTTGTTAACCGGGCTAGTCTGGCTGGATACATGTCCATTTTCAGCAGAGGCCCGAGGAGAAAAGCTCCATTAACATACTAGTTATTTACAATAAAAAGAACAAACAATCAAATAACAAATATCAAAACAAAGTCCAAAACAAGCAAATTATATAAACATAATAGCAAATAAAGGAAACAATTGTTATGTAGTTTAGTGAAATGCTGAGGGATTATAACAGGAAAATAAAAACTGAGAGGCAACCTTCTTTTGAATGATTGCTAGAGTAAGACTGCTAGTAAATGCAGAAGATTGGTAATAGACTGACATATGGAGAGTCAAATATGAATTACACTATTTACAATTTAGAATAGAATAAGTTGTGCCAGGGCACTAGTATAAGGAAGGGGATAAACATAGAAGAGATCTGTAGAAAGGTAGGAAAAGCACAGATGACAAGATGAAGTGATATAGCATGTAGATGGAGGAAGTAGGAAGAGTAAGGAAAAAAGAGAAAAAGAAATTCTGAAAGTGGGTCAGTAGCGGCATAATTAAGGGTAGAGAAACAACCAGTAGAAGTGAAGGAGGGGACTGGAAAGAGGTGAAATCATTGCTAAGCTCAGTCAGGATTAGCGCATGGGCATAGCCAGTGGGTTTGTAAATGGTTTCTTATTTGTTTTTTGAAAAGGTGAGGTGAGCTTAGGGTGGTCAGGTCTATGGGGAGTTTATTCCAATATGATCCTACAGTATTGGCAAATAAGGAGTCACCTGCTTTATTGTGGGATTTGAGAGTAGTTACTAGAAGCTTCCTGGCTGAGCGAAGGGAAGTAAGATTTTTATATGGGGTGATGAGGTTATTAAGTATGGGTGTATTGGAGGGGTAATGTAGAATTTTATAAGTTATGACTAATTGATGTAGAAGTATTATGTTCTGAAGTTCTAGCCAATTAAGTTGTTTTAGATTGAGACAGTGATGGGTACGGAATGGGGAACCTGTGGCAAACCTGGCAATACTATGGTACACTGTGTTGAGTTTTTGAAGGTTAGCTTTAGAGAGGTTGATAAATGATGGAGAGGCATACAATAGTGTGGAGATGAGGTGAGTTTGGGCAAGAGACACTCGGGAAGTAGCAGTAAGAAAGGGCTTTAGTCTATAGAGGGCACCTATTTTTTTATTAACAGTCTTGATGGTCAGATCAATGTGGCAGTCAAAGCTTAGCTGATTGTCTATAGTGACGCCCAGTAGTTTAGTGGAACTATCAGGGGTAATGATAGTGCCATTACAGGACACAATGGAAAATGAGATAGGGGCAGATTTAAGGGTGGGGGTGAAGAGTAGTAATTTGTTTTTTTTGGGATTGAGGAGGAGACAGATATGTTGGAACCATTTTTCTGCTGCTGTAAAGACATTTTGGGTGGAGGAGTGGAGTTTTTCTGGAGATAAAGCAGAACAGATGAGAGTAGAATCATCCGCATATTGTATACAAGTGGATGTTGGGAGTGAAGTAGGTAGGTTATTTATGAATATGGAGAAAAGGAGGGGGCCTAAGATGGAGCCTTGTGGGACACCGATAGTGACAGGGAGCTGAGAGGATAGATGGCTGTCCCAGAGGACTGCTTGTTTTCTATCTTTCAAGTAAGAGTCAAACCACTGTAGTGCTAATGAATCAAGTGAGAGGGATTTTAAAGTATCTAGGAGAAGTTGATGGTTGACCATGTCGAAAGCTTGTGAGAGGTCAAGGAAAAGTGCAGAGGAGTAAAGGTTGTTATTGCGGTTTTTGTTGATCACATCTGTGAAGGAGAGAAGAGCAGTGGAAGTACTGTGGTGGGGCCTAAAACCATGTTGTGAGTCTACGAGTAGGTTGTTTTGCAAGAGATGATATAAGAGTTGATGGTGAATGCAACGTTCCATAATTTTAGATAGTGGAGATAGAAGGGCTATTGGCTGGAAATTAGAAAGTTCGTTGGAGTTACCTCCTTTGTGGAGGGGAATGATATGGGAGATTTTCCAGCAGGATGGGATAGTGGATTCGGTTATAGTTCTGTTAATTGATATGGAGACTGGGTAAGCAAGTTCATGTGCAGCTAGTTGCAGATATTCGGCTGGTAGTTTGTCGGCTGAAGGGGTGCAAGGTTTAAGTTTAGAGAGTAACTTACGTATGTAGGTTGTGGAGACAGTATTAAATTTTAGTGTAGGGGTGCTGTTTAGAGGAGAGGTTATTTGAAGGGAAGGGGGGGAGTCATGGTGTTTGCTAGAGAGGTGACTGTTTCAGAGAAGAAGTTGTTGAAGGTGTTTGCTATTATATTGGGTTGGGTCTGAGCTAGGCTAGCTGGTGTAGGTGTTTTGGTGTTCCCTGAATGGAGCAGTTTATTTATTCCTGACCAGAAATGTTTGGGGTTTTGATTTCTGTGTTGTTGATACTGAAGGTAGTAATTCTTTTTATCCAGGTAGGTGAGTTTCTTAGTTGTATTTCTCAGGTGTTTGTAATTTTGATGGTCAGATGGGTTTTTAGAGGATCTCCATTTTGTCCATAATTTATTTCTAGCTAGCATTGTTTGTTTGTTTTTTTGGAAAGCCAGGGGGCTGCTTTTGAGCCTATTCTAATTAATCAGGATGGTGCATGATGCTGGAGAATTTGTAGGAAGGTGTTGTTGAAATAGGTAACTGCTTCATCAATTGGGAGGTGTTTTAGAGCCAACCAGTTATATTCTTTGAGTTCATTATGGAAAGAAGACAGGTTAAAATTAGTTTTGTTGTGTACAGTACGATAAGTAGCCTGTTTGGGATTGTTGTATTTTTGTTTAGTGATGTAGGTGAGGAGATGATCGCTGATATTGTCAGGGAGTATTCCAGTTTTATAAGAGAGGGGATTGTTGTTGATTAGTATCCAATCTAGAATGGCTAGTTTATTGGTAGATTTGTGTATTCTAGTAGGGGAGTTTATGGTTTGTTGAAAGTTAAAGAGATTAAGGTGAAAGGTAGGTTTGGGAGAGATACAGGAGTTCCAATCAATATTAAAGTCTCCTAAGATTATGGTTTCCTGAGGAAAGCTACAGGAGACCCAGCTAAGAATATTTTCCAGTGTATTTGAGTTATTGCCTGGAGGGATGTAGGAGCATATTATGTAAATGGATTTGTTTTTATTCACTTGGAGTTTGGTACAGAGTATTTCAGCATTGACTGGGGAGGAGGGCAGGGAGTCAGTTAAGGCTACCTGTAGTTGGGATTTGTAAAGTAAGGCCACTCCCCCGCCCTTTTTGTTAAGGCGATCTTGCCTTAAGGTACTATAGCCTGGGGGAGTGAATTTGTTGTCTTTGGTACCTGGTTTAAGCCATGTTTCAGTGAGACAGAGAATATCAAAGGCATAGAAGTCAATTAAAGCATGGAGTTGAGTGATTTTATTGTTGATGCTACGAATATTTAGGTGAGCTATAGTGAGGGAGTCATTAGAGAAAGGAGAACTAAGATTGTTGGCAGTATGGTTAGAAGTGGTGTGGGTAAGAGGATTATTGGGGCCAGGGTTGGGGTGGATGTCCCCGTGTATCAGTAAAAGAGTTTGTGGAATTTGAAATACCTTTGAGTTTTTGCAGGGTATTAGATAAAGCCGTCTAGTGGTTAGAAATCCATTATGGTGTAATTTGTGGTAGAGAGGGGGAAGGTAGGGACAGGAAGATAGGATATTAATATGTGTTTGTTCAGCTAGAGGAAGTAGAGAGGTTGTGTGTTTGGCTAAATTAGGAGATTGGCAAAGGGTTAGATCTTCGTAGGAAGTAAGAGTATAGTAAAAGAGAAGGATGTTAAGGAGTAGTAGAGGATACAGTAGTTTGAGGCTTAAAGGCATGTTAATAGTGGGAAGAGGTTTGTAAGTTAGTATTAGGTGGTCTAGGGTGGTGGAGAGTGGGGTGTGGCAGTTAGATAGGAATCAGGAGAGTGGGTGTGGTGTTAAGATTGGAGTAAAGAGCTAATGAGTGAGAGTGGGGCAGGAAGTGAGATAGGTTGTGAGAAATTTGGAGGTGTGGCAGAGGAAGTATAAAGGTAGGACCCCTGGGGGTGGGTGGGAATTGGGGGTAGGGAGAGGAGCGGAGTGAGCCCTTGAGGCTAACGGAGGCAGAAACCACAGAAGAAGAGATGAGAAAGGAGACAATCAGGTGTGCAGGTAAGTGAGATAGGAAAGGATAAAGTCAAGCTGGACAGGATAGGGAAAAGACTAGAGAGCACTGGAAGTTAAAAGTATTAGATAAACATAGAGGCAGTGTAAAGCATGCAGAAGGAGGGCAGGAGGAATGAGAGAGGTAAGGAAGAGTGATTGCAGGTTAGAGGTCTAAAATGCAGACTAGATTAGGTGGCAGATAGAAGGGCAGTAGGGTAGAGAGTGGAGGTAACAACGAAGAATAAGGACAAAAGATAAGCCTTGCAGTCCAAAGAGGGGCTAGTAGGAGTCAAAAATAGGAGCAAAGTAGTAGCCAGGAGAGGATGGTATCTGCCAGGATGTTGGCAATATCAGTAGGTTCAGTATATTTTGTGTTATTTTTCACTAGTTCAGTGCATATCTGTGAGTTTCCACTTAGATTCTTAACATAGCTAAAGAAAGCTTTGTGGTTATCTTTTGAATTCTCGGCTATTTTTCTTTCGAAGTTAGCCTTGGATGATTTCATGAGGGACCTCAGTTTCTTACTGATACTGATCAGGGATGTCTTTCCTTCTTGGGATTTGTTTTTTTTCTGAACTAATTTCCTCCTTCTATTGTATAGCCTGTTTATTGCAGGGGTCCACCAAACTGGTTTCCTTCTCTTACAGGAGTGAGTCTTGGTTTTGCTAGGGATGGCATGATCCATGCATCCTTGTAGGTGCTCATAGAGTGCATTTGTAAAGGATTCTGCGGTTTGACCACTTAGTCTACTTGACTAAGTGGCATCACCTGGTGTTCTGTAAATACTAATAATGTGATATACACACAGTTTTTAGTAACTTTGACCCTTACTACTTCAAAAGTGACTTTAAACAAAATGTAAGTTTCCATTTCTCGAGTCTGAACTATAAGGTTTTACATATTAATTCTCAGCATTTCTTGCCAAGAGTCTTGATCTGTTGTCTGAACGACTCTGACAAAATTTCAGACTTCATTGTGGAAGTTTATTTCATTTCCTTGATGCTAACAAATAGCTTGTTTTCTTTTTTTCTTTTCTTTTTTTTTTAGTTCAAAAATATACAAAATCTTTTGAAGGCACTTGTAATTCCCTTTACAGATCTTGTAAAAATGGGCATTTTTAGCATAGATTTTAAACATTAATTCAAAGTCATACAATTATTTCTGCTTTAAATATGGCCACGTCTAGTGCAGATTTTTTTGTTTGTTTTTACCTAACATAATTTATGTTATACTTGCATTTCCTCAATTATTTTATCCTCAATTATTTTAATTGTATGCATTTTATTTCAGTTAATCTACATGCGTCTATAGATTTAAGTCAGTTCAATTTCTCTTGAAAACTTGTTCATTCTTTGATTGTCTCTTACCTGAAACTATTCTTATTCTTACTAATGAATCATGCAACACAACAAATTCAGTCCTTATCTGAATTCTGTGGCTCAGTGACACAACCATTTAAAGTCTTTGTAAGATTTTTGTTCTTATGAATTGAAAATTGTAAATCAATTGCAAATTATCTCTAGGTTCATATGAATTACTGAAATATGAATAACTGCTATTCTGTATTTATCTTTTAACAAGTAAACATATTTAACAAATTTAACATTTCTTCCAGGTTGAGATGTAGACATGTGACATCCTGTAACTTTTCAGAATTATTGGTTTATTCTCACTATGAGGAATAAACTGTAATATTGTCACCACAGTTTACAGATGTCTGCTAATTTTCCATATAGAAAGGAAATTTGTGATGGCAGCAATTGGAGCATTTTCCCACTTTAAATTATTTCCAATCAGAAAAACGATTGTAAATATAGCTCTTTATTCTTTCAATATATTTCCCCAGCTAAGACACTCCCCGGGATTCATGAAGCTCAGCGCAAGGCCGGCGTAAGGCCTGCGCCGGCGGTGCATGGAATATCCGGCGCAGTAGCGCCATATACATATTAATGAGAGTGCACCGGAATCACAGACACGTGCGTAGTGTACGTGAGCGAGCCCAGGTAGGATGCGTCTGGAGGCGTGTCTAAGCCGGCATGAGGTGAGCAACCTAATGTGCTGACAGCCACGGTCCACCCACAATAGTAATGGCAGCAGCCAGGTCCCGTGCAGAATGAAACGCACGTACAGTATGCAACATAGTCCCCGTCCCAAATTAACGGAGAAGCAAATAGAAGCCACGAAGGCATAAGTGTACCCGTCCAAGGAGCAAAGGATACGCATAAGACCGCCTTCGTCCCGCAATGCACTGTCAGTGTTTACACTCAGAGAAGGTGTACAGCCGCATGTCAGCGCGCCGCACTGACATAGGAGCAGCGACTAAGGTCACCACCTGTCCCACTTTGGTTGGGGCAGTCTCTCCATGGACAATTGTGTCCCGAAAAAACGTATTAGAAATGGCTGATGTGCTACGATTGTAGGACACAATGATATCCCGTATGTAATGTAATGGTAGCATGAATTGGTTATTTCTGTAACAGAAATACCTAAATGACACAATAAACAGAATAAGCAAGGAAATTGCCACAATAATAAGCAAATTATTTAGGCAAACAAGTGAATTTCTATGCTATATAGTGACCGTTTGTATGTGTCGGCCTGTAAAGTCAGATGTGAGTCCCGGAAATATCCCAGATCGGAAAATGGAAAAGGTGGAAACCCCAGCAGCGACATGGGCATGGTCACCAGGGTTACCTGCTGTCCCAATGTGCCATGGACAGTCCCTGATTGGACAGTCGTGTCCCTGCAACAATCGTAAAAATGGAAAATGACCTCCGATCCCCTGCCACGCAAATTCCCACAATATACATGTAAATAGTAGCATAAAACATATACATTACGATATGGAACACAGACATGGCATAAGAAAATAAATAAGGAACCCAAACGCTTACAGAATAAGCTCATAGTATGGCAAACAAGTGAAGTTCTGTCAACTGCACTAGCCCTGGGTATGTGAAGTCCTGCAAATTCCGAAGTGTCCACATAACCTGCCCCACTATGGGCATTGGAAAAGGTGCCAACCATAATGGTCACAAGCAGTAGTGACAGTACATAGCCGGGTAGCTGTGCTGACATAACAACAGTAAGGAAGCAAGATACCTCAAACACAGGCAAACATGTGCATAGCAACATATCCCAGACCCAGCAACGTCTCTGTTGCATACACTGGATGGTGTATGATGAAGTGTAATATCCAGAAGCAGAACCCATGCATTCGGATGTACTACACAATAGCCTCATTGTACATGTCAGTCACACCCATGTATACCCCTGCACCCAAACCTGCTAGCATCCGTGTGCAGCTATACAACCACACACAATGTGCATACCTGAACTGTGGTAAGAAGTTTGTGTTAGGCAATGCCACGGGCAAATCGTACCCACATGTCACCAACCCACCGCAGGTACAGATATGTAAATGGCTGCATGTGAATGTGTCAGCAGAATGTGTACATCCGCATGTAGTATGTACCCGTCCAAACCATCTAGGTTTGCATACGACACGGTGCACATAAGTGTACACATGTGGACAAGTCGGGTCGTTGGACCACCGCATCGATGATTATCTTTGCAGTGAAGTCGATCACATATAGCGGAACAGGTGCCTACCACACAGGACGTCCTAACAGGGTGCTACAGGCAAAGAAGGGGACATCACATGTGGAGATTAGCGTGGCTGGACGGACAAATACACACGGTCAAGGTAAAGGACGGAACAACATGCATATGGCTGGATGGATGTTGTTAAGTAAAATATATAGAAACACATATGAAGTTCCAGTTTACACTCGAAATACTATATAATGTATTGAATTGTACCGTACAATATGGCAGTAGAACTAAGCCTGCATGTAATTGGTGAAGCTAAGCTGTACTGTGATGGAATTCTGAACCTGGCAGTAAGCAGGACAGCAGGCTCATGTCTGTCATCATCAATTATTTGCTGGCTTACAGAACAATAAATGTATGTACATGCATAACAGCACTCCTTCCCCAGAGGAGGATGGCCTTGTGAGCTCAATGGAAGATAGCAGTACAACTCCCTACCAGAGAGACAAAGCAACGTATTAAGAAATTAACTGTCCACTGTATCGTAACAGTCTAGGGTCCTTGAAACAGCTACAATCACAAAAGGATACTGTAATGTACAAGGTGCCTTGCAAGGCTGTGTTATTCCCATGAGAAAACAATTTAAAAGCACGAGCCCAGCACCCACGTATGTATAGACTATTGCGGACCATAGTGATGGAAATGCCCTGTGACCGACCACGTCAGTAAGGTGGGCAAAAGCTGATTGTAAACACTATATAAAGAAACTGCTTACTGTATAGAGTCAGACAAAACTCTCATACTTGGACTGTACATTATTTAGCCTGCCTGTGTACACTACTAAAACTTTCCGAACCCGAGCCTCCTGTGTTATCGGCTGTCACTTAGAAAAGCCTACTGATAACTACAGTCTGGTTGTAACAACTTATTTCACATCGTGATCCTTGTAATCCGGAATTCCCTTGGTAAGCTACAGGTCAGAGTGCATGGCTGGTTAGACATGTACGCTGTAGAATATGCATAAATGGTTCTTCTTGAATGAAAAGACCTCCGACTGAATTGTTGTGTGTAAAGAGGCTGTTTACTGTCTGATCTGTGGCTGAAAAGCGGAAAACTGGATCCCAAGAAGAAAACGTGCAGCCTTAAACAGGAGGCCCAGGTAAGGAGTGTCTGCCTACTTGTGTCTATTGTAGATCAGGGACCATGCTACATTGTGTTTCAGTTAACAGTAGTGATCTCGGTCCAAGACCTACCCACATACTGTTAAATCTGAACATAGGTCAGGGGAACACACAGCAGAGTAAATAGTGATTGTAGACACTACAGTGGATACAGGGAAGGAGACACACGTGTTATGACAGAAGGGTACGTAGCAGTCGTGTAGAGGATATGGGAGATTATCGAAGCAACAGATCATGTGATCCGCGTTTGACGGGTGACGTGAAGAATATGCAATCGCAGAGAGCACATAATTGTGAGTTACGCAGCAAAATGGGGTAATAAATATGACATTGATGGTATATTAGGCAACATATCGTTACTGAAACATTGTAATCCCTGAAAATTTGATGCATATGTTCCAAGGTAAACACCTGTTCCACCCTGAGAGGGATATGCCCTCTCTGGCCAGTCGTGTCCTGTAAATAAACCGAACAAATGTCAAATGTCCTGATATCTCAGGACAAACATTTCCCAGATATATATCAAGATGGTAGCGTAAAACAGTAAATTTGTATGTGGAACAGCAAAATATAACAATAAACAGAATAAGCAACTGAAATGCTACAACAATTGGTCGCTCTCCTGGCAAAACGTGAATACCTGTCCTATGTACTGGCCGTGGGTATGCATTTTCCAGGCAAATTACACGTTCCGAACACTAATGTCCCACATTGTGCATTGTAAAAGGTGGCAGCCCTAAGATGTGCAGGCGACAAAACAGCGACAATTGGGTATCCGTCATGCACATCGGTGGACTGAGGTAGTGTACCGAAGGGAATAGAACACTACAAATGGCTAAGCATCATACGTACACAGAGAAGATCATAATACAGTAGTACCGACCGCCCCCCCCCCCACAACACCCTACCACCTCAGATACCACATGCAGGATATTAAGCGGGAGGGCAGGCTAGTCCCCACACGTTATCCTGTGGCAACAGAGGTAGCACAACGAACAAATGTAATAGAAGCTATTGAAACCACATCCCGAACACGTAACATACCTAGGGACACCCTGGTAAGAACACAGTACTAAAACAGAGTGAGGATATCTGTCAATTAATTGAAGTACCGAACCATCATGCAGGACAGGAAGGCCAGGACCCAACCCCGTAGCGTATAGACCGTGGACACCAGAAGATATCTGCAAAGTCAGAGAGGGAATTCCCCATCCACAAAGTAACCGCTATTCACCATGCAATACCCCTGTATCTCCTGATCGGAAACCAAAGGGGAATGGCGGATGGTACAGTATGTATAAGCTGTAAATAATGTAAGAATACTTAGGGTAGCGTTGGTGCCAGACCCACACACTATATTCAATGCTATGAACATGCCACAGAAGTATCTTACCATGGTACATATAAGCTATGCTTACTTTGCAATACCTATACATCCACATAGTGCGTATTGTTTTGCTTGTACAGTCAGGGTGACAGATACAGCCATACCCGGCTATCGCGGGGCTACTGTGAAAGTACAACGATATTCTCACAGGGGATGGCTAGCTACATTCTGTGTCAACTCCACCCGGGGCCAGTCAAGCTCCACTTTAATTGGATGATATTCTGCTTGCGGCCCCTACCCAGCAGCAATGTATGGAAGATACAATAGCATTATTGAGATAATCAGCAGAACAGGGACATAAAGTAAGCAAGCATAAATTGCAAATACAGAGAATACAGGTCAATTACATGGCATATCTGGTATCCAAGTAGGGTAGAACATCACATGACGATAGGAAGGTAGCAATATAATAAGCACCCAAGCCAACTAACAAGAAGGGAATGATGTCGTGTCTGGGCCGACTAACACATGTTAAATCTGGATACCAAACAATGCTGTGGAATCCGCTGTCTTGTTTGCCTTAACCTTTAATACACCTATGGCAGCACAACACATAGTTTACAGTAGCAGAAACAGCGTTATGCAGACTAGAACGATTGATAGCCTTAACAGCTGTAGTAGGTCTCGTGAATAATCATAACACATGTTGTCAGACCGTAGATTGTAAGCGGAGATATATGACGTCAGTCTTGATGCAACAGCAGGGAAGTAAGCAACGCCAAATAGATGACTACTCATTGCAGTTGGACACTGTGGCATGGTCACTGCCACATTGTGTACAGGCAGTTGTTGTAGCACCCATGGCAGTACAGGCCCGGCCGTAATGTTACTAGACCACCCTCTCACTGTGAGAATGTGTCATGCAGTTGCCATCAATCTGCTGCAAGAGAAGATAGAATTCCTGACTCGTGCTACACATGTGTCATGTCTGACCATACCACTGAGTCAACCTCACATGGTGATTGAACGTTGTACAACATGAAACCTATCAACGCCACGTCTGACACCTGTGTATGGTACATCACACAGTAGCCTATACGAAATGGCTTAAATAACTACACACAGACATGATAACACTGATATACCCTTAGATGATGCAGAGGTGACAGTTAATGTGTACGGATCATGTAGACAGAGTCCTACAGGAACGAATGAAGTAGTTTATGCAGTAGTTATTGATAATGACATTGTAGACGGCCAAACCCTGCAGCATAACGTGTCTGCTCAAGCAGCAGAATAGATAGCTTTAACACGTGCTTGTACTGTAGCGGAAAAATGATGTGTGGACATATGTCCCGATAGTCATTCTGTTGTCTGTGCAGTGCATGTTTATGAGCAGCAGTGGAAGAATAGGGGAATGATAACATCCACGGGTAAACCGATTAAGCATGCGCATATGAACCTGAATGCATTACACTACATGCAGTTACCCACTGAAGTAGGTAATTGTAAATGTGCAGGGCATAGAATGCAACAGGATAACAGTAGGAAAGTTGAGGCATGAGCTCATGCACCTGCAAAACAAGCAGCGTCACAGTTGGAAAGTGTCTGTGTGAATGAGGAATGACAAACCTCAGACTGTTTAGATGTAGAAACTGTACAAACAATGCAAACAGCAACTACGAAAGCAGAAAAGCCGACGTGGTTATGACGAGGAGCAATCCTTGAACACGGACTGCACATATCCACAGTGAGAAAGCCAATATTAACGTCTAATATATTCAGATATGCGGCTTTGTGGAGCCATGGGTACAGACATGTCTCAACAGGGGGGATGGTACATTTGGTTAACAGAATACCCCTAACATACGAATTACGAACCACATACAAACCTCATGAGCAGCGTGTCACGTTTGCCGTAGATATCATGCACAGGGAGTATTTAAACCGAAGGGAGTGAGTTGACCTACACCACCCTAACCGTTCCGTGCTATTTGTATGGAATTCATACATCTGCATAAATGTGAAGCGAACAAAGACTGTTTAGCGATTACACATATAGATAATCAAAATGGGTAGAAGCATTCCCAACCAGTAATCCGGATGCAGCAGCAGTGGCAAAGGTGCCAGTAAAATTAAGTATCCCCAGATCTGGCATGCTGTAAAGAAGCTACAGTGACAATAGAACACATGTAGTTAACCAGACAATCACGCTACCTGGGGGATTACTTCGTATTACCATGAATGTCAATTGCATGTACAACCCACACTCAACCGACTGCTGCCGCAGAATGGGATCCCGAGAAATAAGTAGAGGAGTTGGGTGGGTGACATCCAGACGAGTTACATGAGCTGTCTACCTCTAGCATTGCTGAGCATGACAACAGTTCCAAATGTAAAGTGCTGCACCCACTTGGAAGTAGTATGTGGAATGGCATATCATGTGCCAGAGTGGAAATCTGTCATGCCTGCAGAGCCGGAGGTCGATGACTCAGTAGTAGGTGACATGAGGGGATTGTTAACTAGTAACACTTTTCCTCAGTTAAAGTCTGTTACACATAAGAGCAAACGAAGACGGAAGCATAGCTGACACCAGTGTCCTGTGTGTATGTCACGCTTATCCATAGAACATTATTGCCAAGTGGACAGTGCGAATGTCTGTACCGGGTACTGTTGGCAACGCCTACCGCAGTAAAGTTTGCAGAGAGGTCGTCCTGGGTCCACCTCACATTTCTCAAACTGGTAAAGGATATCAAGTCTGATTGACATCTTGTAGCTGATATACCAAAGAGCCGAATCACCGGCGAAGACTGTATAACAATACAAAGCAACCCCAAAGACATTTATGTTTGCTGTCCTAATGATTATACACCTATTAACCATGTTTGTGTTTACGTTACAATTTTCGGGACCTCACCTGCATATAACTACACGGATACAAATACTGATACGTGATGAACTGGCCACAGAGTGTCTTCCACACCTCAACAGATACCTAGGCATGATGCGTGTGCATATAGAGACCAGGAACACTTTAAATTGCTGTGTTTGTACTGCCATACCTACATCATATGGAGGACTTCCGATGCATGTGGTCCCCTTGGGGATAGATTGAGACTTGTGAATATCTACACTTTGATACAGGTTCTGTGAGATCACAGGACAACGTGGCAATGTACTTACCTGTTACACAAAAAGGAATTGTATGTTATCATAAACATGGTACAGTTGCAGTTGGTGGGAGTATTTGTAACATAACTGTGTCTTACGAATGTCATATAACAGCCAAAGATCACAGTACTACTTGTAGCACCATTCCTAATTTGTATTGAAACATCATGAGAACAATGTTGAAGGATGTGCAGAAACATCCTGAATTGTATAAACAGTACTCTGTTAGAGACAGGAATTTGTTACATGCAGAGGTAACCCGCATCAGTAATAAAGTAGAATATAGTTATGTTGTTTGTGGGAAATAAGCATAGCAATGGTTACCTGGGAATTGGTCCGGCAGTTGTTATTTGGGCTATCTGGCTCTAGTCACATGACATACTGTACAATTGCCTGTGGGTGCGAAACGAACTATAACACATATAGCTCGAAGAACTGGGAACACAGTCGGGAAACCTACTAATCCAGTGGGTGAAATGGAAGCTGTTCTGACATGTCAGTCCTCTGCAAGAGATAAAGGAATACCGATTCATATGGACTTCAGTGACAGCGTCACAACCTGGGCTGGAACACCCCCAGCTTCTGGAGTAGTGAAAGCAATCACGGAACAGAGGAAGTTATCAAAAACTGTCGGAGGAAGGATGAATGTGACTTCCCGCTCCTGAACATGTGACTGATGAACTGGATGCAATGAGAACTGTTGTGTCACAAAATGTAATAGTGCGACTGCACCGTGGCGCTGAGAATTGGTAAGTCTTGCGCTTACTGAAGAAGATCGCTGTGTCCAACTACCACATGAAGAGACCAAAAGCAACGCCCACCTACAGGTAATATAGCAGGTGTCATCCATGGCGGAAACAGGCCCAAACCCACTGCCGAACCATTTCCACAAACCATTGGGTGGATGGGGTCAGTCATACTGAATATCATGAATGCCATTTGTGTTGTTCTGCTCATATTGGGAGCATGTGTCTAGTGCGGGATACTGTGCATGTAAGTATTAGTCAGGGACTCTGGCAACATACCTGTAGCCGAGACTATGGATCAAGACCTGTAGTGGTATTTGTCAATAGAAAATGCAATCCTACTTGCAATGTACATCAAATTACCTGCCTAGTTAAACGTTCCACAGAGGAAGACACCAGGGAATGAAATAATGTTGTATATGTCTCTGGATAGAGTAGAAGCAATCAAAGGAGGGAGAATGTTAGCAAAATGCATATTTAAACATAATATGACGTGCAACTTTAGAAGCTAATAGTGTATAATGCATATTATTCTACCTGACAATATAGCAGTACAGCTTCTCATGCATGTAATTGCTTGTAGTGTAGCTGCAGTGTGATTGAACCCTAACCCTAGCAGTAACCAGTGCAGCAGGTGTATGTCAGTCAGCATTAGTCATCTGCTCGGTTACAGAATAATACATGTATGTACAGGTATATCTGTCATCCTTCTACTGAGGAGGATAGGCTTGTGAGCTGTAACACAGAGTACAGCTGCTCAGCAGAGAGACACAGGAACCTAGTATGACACGGGTGAGGACTGAATATGAACAGTGTTGGAACCGTGTCAGAGCAGAACTTACCAAAGTACAGTCTAACTGAATATGTGTCTACTTAAGGTTGGGCTATCCTCATGGGAAAACATGTAATAAGCATTACCTGAGCACTGTTGTAGGAATACAATGTTCTGTACTCTAGCAATGTAAATGCCTCGTGACTGACAACATCATTAATGTGTGCAAAAGATGATAGTATACAGAATGCTCATACAGATGTAACATGTATAGAGTTGAACAAATGTCTAATCTTTGACTGCATACTCCTTTGCCTCCTGCTGCACAGTAATAAAATGTTATTAATCCCAGCTTCCTGTGTTAATGAGTGTCATGTTGAAAATACGAATGAGTGTTACAGTTTGATTTAAAAGACTTAATTGACAGATGTTTACGTTCTAGCATTGGAATAGGTCAAGACAAACATCACAATGTCCATGTGTACCACATATACACAGCCAGTAACATGCAGTAGTAGTGCATGAAGGCATACACGACTGTGGGAAAAGTACAGGACATATGGCACGTGCCAAGTGCAGATGCATGACACAAACACCAGGATGGGTGTCCCTGCAAAGAGGAACATGTGCCAACTACACCTCCCACAGATGTACTGGCAATAAAAACACATGGCAAACACACAGACACACTACTGTCCAACACATGACTGCAACGGAGCCTGGTCAAACAACAACATGAAGCATGCACAAACAGGGACTTGAGTAATGTTTGCCTTAACACCCCCCCATAGGCCAAAGAAGAATACAATGGACATATGCATGGAATGCTGTGAAGGATGTGTGGTAGTCCTCAGTATCACAGTGTTAGGGACACAGATACACTGTCATCAACTGTGACGTATGTGCAATGTACACAGCATACCTGCATGTAATACAGAGGACAATCATGTGCCACAGAAATATAGAGAGGAGAACGACTATAGTGGATAGACAATTGTACATGTGACAAACTATGAATATAGGTTCACACGTCCATAGGTACAGGGTAGGCCATCGTCCCAGGCCCAGCCATAATACTACACCATAGTTAGGATGACTTTGCCAACCTTCTGTGCTTCAGATGAAATACCCATGATATTGCTGTATCTCCATCAAGCAGTGATAATGATGTAATCCCTGGCCTATACCTGCAATCCTCCATCCAATGGACAACATAGCTGCGAACAAGGCTAGGAAGGATGTCTGTCTCACATGTACTGTGATGTACATCCACAGCATAATGATTGTCTGGGTGATATATGTGTCACCCAAACACATCCCATGAATGACCGTGACAAGGTAAATGTCACCTGCCCTAGTGATTCTGAGGGATGCGGATACAGTAGGTGAAGCATACACATGACATATGGGTTGACATGGCCTTGTATGTCAGGCACAGGCCAACAACAAACAGCAGGTATGTGACGTGATGTGGCAGGGGTCCTACATGTGGGGCAGCATTACACAAAATGGTGTCATCCTGCATCTGTACAACAATCAACCTATGTGGGCTTCACAGCTGCTGTAGGTGTATTGTCAGATACAGTCTGAATGGGGCAATGTAGTAGATCATAGGTGTAACACGTAATGGGTACAAGGGAACAATGACCTAGCCTGATGTAGATGTGAATCCCTGCACCAACAGGTGGGCAATGTAGAAGACCCACACAACCACGATAGCAACGTGTGTGTGGAATGAATGGTGACCATCCAACACTGTCCCCTGATTCCTGGTAATCACCCCTGTGCTGAGTGGACAGCCACCTATATGCTGGACAGGGGTGACCTAGTACTTCTCCACAGGTATGATGTTGCATGACGTTGCATTTAGCTGTGGGACATGTCCCTGACAGCAGATATGCATATCTGGGAGGTGCCTTCGAAGGATATCTGTGTCAGATGTCTGTCCCACTATGGCACCTGTGTTGCAGTCATCTACAAACACTGTTGCCCATAGCACCCCTGTGTGTGCCTGTACCGTGAAGATGTAGGTGTATGACAGGAGTGCACACATGGAAGGGCCCCATGGGACACCACTTCTGACAGGCAGTAGGTCTGATATGCTGCCAGCAACTATGACCGTGTGGGTTGTGTCACATAGACAGTTTACAACACATTCTGTGATGTGCGTGTTCACATCCCAGCCAATGGGTTTATCAACGATACCTGAGGGGGGTAATGTGATGAAGGGCTTTGCCAGGTCGAGGTAGGCTGTATGGACTGCAACACCCCCATCAGTGGCCTCGGCGACTGTCCATATGTCGACCATGCTTTAAAGGCATGAACCGCCCCTGAACAAGACAAACCATGTGTGAGGCAAAGTAAGTATGTCCCCTATGCAGTCATGTACGAGCCACAGTATGATCCCTCCCCATGTCTTTGCAGATAGGTCTCCTCAGGGTAATGGGACAGGAATAACCAGCCTCAGTGGAGGTATTGGCCTTCTGACGTGGGACTACAGTTGCCATGTGACACAACCTGGGTACCCTACCTGAGGTGAGGCTACAAAGAAATAGCTGTCCTAACTGTGTGTCCAATTCATAACCGAGATAGTGGAGTACACAGCGGGGTCACCAGCTGGTCTCATCAATGCTATGTCCACTACCCTGGAGAGAGCATGTCCCACCTGTGTGTCACAGAACATTTGGTGACCACAAACCTGTGGTACACACATCACCTCATGTGTGGAGGAGGGTGTGGAGATGTCCTCACTGGACTTGTCAGCCTGTATGTTGGCAATGTGTGTATGTTGAGTAAACCCACCTCTATGTGAACCCAGTCAGAGCATATGTGGGACTGAGCTCCCAGGTGTCCAGCATAGCAACTGAAGGTGGTATGATTGTTAGCCAGGTCCATGTAGGTATATCTGTGGAATGTGCCCTGGACTATTTCATGACAGTGTGTAAGTGTACACATATGATGACCAAGGGTCTCACACCTCACAAGGTGTCTGCTCCACCTTGTAGTAGCCACCTCCTCGTGTTGTACATTTTGTGTATGGCTGGGGTACACCACACTGGATGCTTGGCATTGGTACAGTGAACCACAGTTGGGTAAGTGAATGACTGGCTCATGCAGTCCTGTAGGTACTGGTAGATGGCAAATGTGATTGATGCAGTGGCTGCCGTACCATCGAACACTGGCTCAGGGTCCTTAAAGGAGACCACAGTACTGCGCAGTATTGTGTAGTCTGCCTGTGAGCAAGCAATGTGTATGGTAACTGGCAACACTCACAGCAACGGATGCCAAAAGCAGAAGCCAATGTCCAAATAACATAGATCAACTTCTGCATTACAATATGTGTTATCATACATGTATTGACATGTGTCTGCCAATTACAATTGGAAATGGCCGGTAAGACTGGCCTAAAGTTCCCATGATGTACACAGTCTGGGGGTGTTGTTCCGATAATAAAGTGGCAATACCTCCCAATCGTGACCTCTGGGTATGGTATGAAAGTGGTTGTTAACCTGCAACATTGGATGTATAGCATTGGTTTCTGGTGTCGGAAGACTTGGGTTCCTGTAGCACAACACAGTATGGGTAGTCAAGCACACATACACGATTGCTGAACACACAGCATCAGTGAAACCCACCGCTCACAAGGACACAGTCCGACAAGCTCTACACTTTACATATGCACAGTGGTGTCCATCGTAGGACCCAAAAATTGTGGAAAGAATCGAATAATTTGTTATTTCAATGCGTACCTGAAATCATTGTCGTCACAGGTACACATATGCACCGCAAGCGTGTTTAATGTTGCTGATAGCTGTCCATGTAATGCAGCACAGATGCACAGAAATACCCAGGGTACCGGGTCCATAGAACTGCATCCACATCACAGTCCCGCACACATGACGGATGTGTAATGGGTACTGTCAATTGTTGCAGTCAAGGGATTCTGGGTATGTAGACGCTGTGCTCGGTGTTGTTTCGCAGGCAATCCTTTCTCCCGCCCCGTGGGAGGATGTGTCGTAGCACCTGCCTTACTCTCCGCTAATAATGCAAACCATACTCCGGAGAATGCTAAATGTAGGTGTGGAATGTGTACAGCCCTATACTAGTGTCCAGTAGGCAATTGTCATGGATGGACACCCGTATGGCCAGGATGGCACCTACAACTGCAAAACCGGGTACATGACATAGCCGGTAAGGCATAACACAGGAAATACACATAGGGACTACAGTTGACATTCCACATACAAAGCAGGACCGTCGTGCCAACACCGGTACACAGCACTCAATCTGCCAGCAACAGACTGAGGAGCACCAGCTACCGTACAGCGGAACAGATGTGCGACCTGTGGAACACATACTAATGGCACACACACGTCAAGTAGGATATGTAAACTATGGCATTCCCACCTATGAAGACAACATGGTTAAATGAATGCATAGGTAATCAACATGTTCGGTGGTGTTATAGTGGAAATACAGTGACGGATATGTCCCATTGGGGCGTCTGCGTTTATATGGAGCATTTGCTAACCAGCATCATTGGATGTATGTCATTTGTCCACAGTACTAAATCACCTGGTTATGTAGCACCATGTGGAATGGGTGGTCAAACAGACATCCGCGATTCCTGAACACACAGTATCAGTGAAACCGGTGCTCCACAAGGACACAGTCCGACAAGCTCTACACTTTACAAATGCACAGTGGTGTCCATTGTAGGACCCAAAATTTGTCTAAAGACAGCTCTCCGCCTTATTTAATCAACTAACGGAACTCATTGTAGTCACAGGTACACATATGCACATAGCGTGTTTAATGTCGCTGATAGCTGTCCATGTCATGCAGCACAGATGCACAGGAATACCCAGGGTACCGGGTCCATAGAACTGCGTCCACATCACAGTCCCGCACACATGACGGATGTGTAATGGGTACTATCAATTGTTGCAGTCAAAGGATTCTGGGTATGTAGACTCTGTGCTTCGGTGTTGTTTCGCAGGCAATCCTTTCTCCGCCCGTGGGAGGATGTGTCGTATCACCTGCCTTACTCTCCGCTAATAATGCAAACCATACACGAGGAGAATGCTAAATGTAGGTGTGGAATGTGTACAACCCTATACTAGTGTCCAGTAGGCAATTGTCATGGATGGACACCCGTATGGGCAGGATGGCACCCACAACTGCAAACCCGGGGAAATGACATAGCCGCGGGAAGGCATAACACAGGAAATACACATAGGGACTACAGTTGACATTCCACATACAAAGCGGACTGTCGTGCCAACACCGGTGTACACAGCACTCAATCTGCCAGCAACAGACTGAGGAGCACCAGCTACCGTACAGCCGGAACAGATGTGCGACCTGTGGAACACATACTAATGGCACACACACAGCGTCACGTAGGATATGTAAACTATGGCATTCCCACCTATGAAGACAACATGGTTAAATGAATGCATAGGTAAGCAACATGTTCTGGTGGTGTTATATTGGTAATATAGTGACGGATATGTCCCATTGGGATGTCTGAGGTGTATATGAAGCAGTTGCTAACCAGCATCTTTGGATGTATGTAATTTGTTCACAGTACTAAATCAGCTGGTTATGTAGCACCATGTGGAATGTGTAGTCAAACAGACATCCGCGATTGGGGAACATACACCAGCAGTGAAAAGCACTGGGCAGGTGGACACAGTCCAGCAACATTTAACTTGACATATGCACATCGGTGTCCATTGTAGGACCCAAAAATTCTGTTCAGAGAATGCCTGCTAGCTTCCTGCATTACTCACGTGACCTCATTGTCGTCACCACGTCACAGGTACACATATGCATAAGCATGTTCAATGTTGATGATAGCTGTCCATCAACTGCAGCACACTTGCACGGAATTACCCAGGCTATCGGGTCCATTCAGCTTCGTCCACATCACAGTCCAGCACACATGAAGGATGTGTAATGGGTACTGTGCACTGTTGCAGTCAAGGGAGTCTGGGTATGTAGAATCTGGCCTCGGTGTTGTTTCGCGGGCAATCCTTTGTGCCGGGCCGTGGGAGGGACGTGTGCATCACATGCTACTCTCCGCTATTAATGCACACCATACTGCGGGAATGCAAAATGCAGGTGTGAAATGTGTACAGCCCTATACCAGTGTATAGTAGGCAATTCACATGGATGGACAAGCGTATGACTAAGATGGCACCCATAACTGCAAACCCGGTGGAATTACAGTGCGGTAGTAAGGGATCACAGAAGTGATACAGAGAGGGAGTACAGTTGACATTCCCCATACAACAAACACAGACAACCGGCTGATGAAGTCTAAAGCAAAGGCGAGGTACTGTAGGGACCGTCAGTGACCAACCAGAGCACACCAAGAATTAAAGGCAGTCACCATAGTCTATTGGAGCCCGCCGTCTGCTTCATAAGCAGACTTATTCAGACTACATACAATGCAGTCCAACCTACTACATTTACAAGCATTAATTGGTCAGTACATTACATGTGCTGGGTACTAATTACATGCCTTAAAGGCAGACAATGAACAAACCTCACTTCGTTGCAGATCCCACACAGTGAGGACATCAGACATTGCTTCGAAAGGTACAGTCTTCATCGGAAAATATAAATATATGTACATACATGAAACATGAACCAACATAAAATGTTTTCCAAATGTCTGACTGTGTAAGATACATATATATGTCCTACGGATTGTGCCAATATATTAACAGAACTGCAGACACCTAGTAATATAAATGAACCATAATATATACACATAAACCGTATGATTATGACTACTGTAAAATAGACCAACGAAATGTAAACATTCACAATGTGCTAATGTAAATATTCAGTTAGAAGGTTACTTAAATAAATCAACTCAGTCATCCATGTGTAAATACTAACACAAGGCCAGCGAGGTGCTTGCCCTCACATGTACTGGGATGTTGTTCCACAGCATAGTGAGTGTCTGGGTGATGAATCCGTCCCAACAACACGTTCGATTAATGACAGTGTCAAGGTGTACGTCAGCTGCCCTTGTGGTTCTGAGGGATCTAACTTATTTACGTGAAGCATAGTCATCAGATCTGGGTTCGACATAGACGTGTATGCCAGGCACGGGTCACCTCTGGGCAAGTGGTATGCAACTGTATACAGCTGGAATTCTTTCAGCCGGTCAGTATAGCACATATACCTGAGACCCTGCATCTGTTTGTCGAAGAACTGTTGGTGCCTTTCCAGCTGCTGCAGGTGTTGGGTCAGATACATTCTGAACTGGGCTTTGTACCCAATCATAGGTCTATTGAGCGATGAGTACAACGGGACAATGACCTCCCCTGATCTAGATGTGAATCCCTTCATGATGATGTGGGCAATGTGGAAGGTCTACCTAACTATGTTAGCAACATGTGGAACAACAACACATGTCCCCAAATCACTGGTAACCCCCTCTGTGCTCAGTGGATTGCCACCTATATGGTAGCTTGGGGTAACCTTGTTCTTACCGAAGGGTATGCCTATGCATTTCCTGGCATTTAGCTGTAGGACATGTCTCTGGTACCACTTATCCACATCTGTGAGGCACTCCTGAAGGATATCTGTGTCAGATGTGTGTCTGACTTTGGCACCCGGTTTGCAGTCATCTGCAAACATTGTCACCCATAACCCCCCTGTGTATGCATGTACATTGGAAACGTAGATGCTGGAAATAGTGGACCCAGGACTGAGCCCCATGGGACACCACCTGTGACTATGACATGGCACCAGCAACTATGGCCATGTGTGTTCTGTGACTTAGCCCGTTTGCAACCCATATGGCGATGTATGGATTTACATTCAAGATGACGGGTTTATCAATTATACCGAGGGGGTATTGTGTCAAGGCCTCTGCGGGTTGAGGTAGGCTGTATGGACTGCTTTACCCTCAGCAATGGCCTTGGTGACTGAGTCTACAAAGTGAAACACGTGTAAAGGGCATGATATGACTCTGACCAAGCTAAACTGGGTTGTATCCAAAGTATGCGGGTCCCCTATGTCTTTATCTATGTGTCCCATTATGATCCATCTCCATGGCTTTGCAGATAAGGCTTGTCAAACTAATGGTATGGTAATAACCAGGGTCAGTGGAGGCACCATCTATGTGGAGTGTGACTACAGTCGACCTGTGCTACTACTCAGGTACGTATCCTGAGGTGAGGCTAAGATTAAACAGCTGTCCTAAGTGTGAGTTACAGTTCCTGGAGTACACAGCTGGGACACCATGTGGAGCCATGGATGCTGTGTTGACCGCCTTGGGGCTGGATGTGGGTAATGCTGGACATACCCACGGCAGACGTGGCACGTTCCCGAGTCCGATGCCCAAGGGACCACACACATAGCCGGCCTTAGGCATAGGCCAAGTAGGTAGCCGCCTAGGGTGTTGCTCTACTCGGGGCACCTTTCCAGACTCTATTTGGTGTAGGTAGACTAGGAGGGGGGTAGCGGGTGATGTATCGGTGGCAACGTCTGCCTAGGTCACCACTTACCGTAAGGCCACTCTTCCCGTGGGTAATACAGCAGTACCCACACCCAGTCGCGGGTCATTGCTAGGGTCATTGCTAGTATGGCACATCATCTATGTAAGGAAACCATATATCCCCAGACATAATGGCACAGCATAATGCCTGTTCGCCGGCCAAAGGCAGACATACGTCACCCGCGGCGGTGCGGACGTACTGCGCGTGATGCCCGTTAACAATGCCGACATTGTCTCGCTTTGTGAAACAAACTCCACAGAGACATTCAATAATAGACAGCGACGGACAACCCGATGTCCTCGTGTCTGAGCTGTTCAACCTGTTACGCCATGTTAAATGTGTAGCACAGCGGAACCGGTCCAAACAAACAACGGACATGTCTGTGGCTCAGTGAAAGTCGCGCAATGTTAAACCCTTGTAATATTGCGACACAGGCCATACATACGGAGGGTTAGTAATGGAAATTGGTTATTTCGAGCAGACCGTGTGCAATTAGTATAAAGA